>NC_142494.1:13160917-13263409 GCF_965113065.1 Corylus avellana
TATATATATATATATATTAATTTTATTAAAAGTATTTTCATCATTGATAATTTTTCATAATTTAAGAGGTACGTTGAAAATTTGAGAGAATAATGAAGAAACTGAGTCGGCCATTTGTCGTTGGTAGCACATCTCATACAGAGGTGTTGGAGCGTTGAAGGAAGATGTGTTTGCTTTAATTATTGATAGGTGTGGGTGTGTGTGTTTGTCTAAATATTTTTGTTCTTTAAAATTTTAACTTTTTTAAGTAAACGTTAAATAATTAAATAATTAAAACCTATATATTGCTCCCTATTATCATTTCTCTTTTTAGAAAGAAAATATCTTTATAGCATCTAAAATATAACAATTTAGGTCATCTAAGATTTATCAAATAATTAAAACTTCCACATTCAAAATTTCCTTGTTGAAAATCTATCAAAATTTCATACAAAATATTTAGTTATAATTAAAGTGCGAGAGGAACTGATGGGATAAATTTTTTTTTTTTTAATTTTGTGTGTTCTTTTAGAAAATAATATCCATTTAGATATAGGAGAACACCATAAAAATACCAAGAAGAACTGTAACATATATCATTAAGTGCGAACAACGTCTTCTTTGTGCTTGACCAATCTCAAATCCTTCTCAAAATATAATGTGATCTTCAATTTTTTTCCAATTCTTATTAGTTTCCCTGTCTCCTAATTACTTAATTTCCCTCTAATTGCTTACTCTCTTAAATTTTCTCTAAATGCTCGTTCTCCTCATTTTTCTCTAAATTAATTTTTGAAATTGGTGAACATAATTCATGAGTAGGTGAAATAATTGTGGGGTAGAAACAACACCAAAAAATTTTAAATTTGCTTCTTTTATTGATAATTCTTAAAAGATGGGAATGAATAAAAAGGAGTGTGTATAATTAAATTTTTCTTTGACAATTTCTCGCAAATTTGATTCTACTTTAATTGCTTTTTGTTCTACCAATTATTTTTTTCTTATCAGACTTCAATTTGTCTAATTTTATTCTATTATCAATTTTAACTTTCTCTAACCATTCAAAAAATTTAACATACTCTTTAATTTCATTCATATATTTATAAGGACGAAGTTTTCTTCCAAACTGGATTAGAAGAATTTTTTTCAACCTACTCTTTAAAAGTGACGTGTGTCCTTTTTTTTTAATAACATGTAAGATGCACATGAATTTTTAATAAAATTTATTTCAACTTTATCCCTACTATCAAAGAGAATTGAGTCTGCCATTTGTCCTAACATCCCATACCATGACTTATAACATTCTTTGCATGAATGAGAACAGATTGCATCATTATCGTTGAAAACGTGTTAGAGGTTGGTCCATCATTCCATATCATTATCAGTTGAACGTACAGGAAAAGATTTGGGAATCGTGGGAGTCGTTGGTGCATCGATCATTTTTGTGAATTGGACATAAATAGGTGCATTTATGTGATGAGAGAGTAAGCCAGTCAAATAAATATTCAATATTTGCCATTTGACAAATTGGACTTGGTACAATAAATGTAGGGGAAATTTGTGCCTTGGTGGATAAGATTTGGCAAAGCATAGAGAAGGATAATAGTAAAGCTAGGGTTGAGTGGGGTCGCCATGTTCATTTGTCTCTTAAAACGTGTTGCTTCGTTCTCTTAATTTCTTCTTCACCTCCTAAACAAGGAATTATATATTACATATTATGCACTTTCGGTTATTGACCACCAATATTATAAAAAGTTTTACTGCATACCAAAAGCAGCCACTAATCTTCAAGTTATTATCTAATTAATTACCTTCCTATGTGAAGAATAATAGGGATCTCTCGCCTAAGGGACGTCATGATTAAGTATTTTAAAGGATCAAATGTCCAAGTGACACTCTAATTAACACGACTTACGAATTCGATACGAATATAACACAAAATTAAGAAGTTAATGTTAGGATTGAGGAATTAATCTAATCTGTTTAATTAAATGAATCGGGTTAAGATTGACTTACATGATCTTATATACATACTTTATCACGATTTAAACCCGACGCGCAAATATGAATTGTCACCCCTACTCTAAACTCATCAATTCTTACATGAAACGGGAATTCTCCAAAATTTTGTCCGAATTTCTTGAAATTTAAGCACAATAGTTAAGAAATTCCAATCTATGGTATATTAGGTTGATAAATGAAGGTGGGGTTTGTTTGTTGGGTTTTGTGTTGGGCCTTTTTTTGCAATATTTATTTTTTTTAATTTGTTTACGCCACCTAATATTTAAAAGATCCCCATTAATAGTAGTAGGCATTGGGTAGGTCATTGCTTATCAAATCCGCCAGGCCGTATTGGTACTGACGTATAACTATTTCAACGATTATCGATGGGTATATATTTATAAGGACGGTGAACTTAGGTATCTTTATGTTTTTTCATTATCCAAATTAATTTTTTTGCAAAATTTATTCACCGACACCTATGCTATATATGCGTGTCAAATGTAATTCTTCCTTTTTTTCTCTTGGCAAGAAAGAAATTATTTTTCTTTCAATTGAGTGCATTTTATTATTATAATTTCTCACTTTCTTGGAAAACAAGAAGCTGTACGTGACATCAACACGGTTAAAGCCGTGTGGCCGAGTCGGATCCAAAGGTGTTTAATATGGACGGTGAACTGGGTATCTTATAAATCTGCTAACAAAAAAAAGTAAACACTTTTTAAAATTGGTTCGATCTTTGTGAAGTGGAATTTCGTATTATTTGAAGACTGAATTCAATCAGACATGCATTTTCAGAAATTCCAGTTGGGTCTTCCAAGTAAATCCCATTTCTACTTTGCTTGACGTTTAAGCCACGCCACTGAAATTGGTGTGAATGGTTCAAGGAGTGCCGTGTCAAAGATAATGTAGAGATATTTAGTTGGAAAATGGAACCCGCGCGAGGTGGTGGGACATCACTATTAGTTGAACTGGAAATGTTGAAAAAAATGCGGGAGTGGGCCGGAAGAGTTGAATGGAAATAAAAAGAAAACCACGTCTCATCAAAGACAATATTTTTCAAAATTATCAAAATATTATTAATATTCTCCTTAATGACAATGATGAAACAATCTTTAGTAAAATAAAAACAAAAAATACTAAAACTTCTAAAAAAACTTAATCTTTTTTTTTAAAAAAATAAAAAATTTCTGTCTTAAAAAAATAAAAATATTCGTTTAAAAAAAATTGTTTTTTCTTTAAATTAAAATTTTTCATTTAAAAAAATTAAAAATTCATTTTTTATTTTTTTCTCGAACTTATAGGGACATTTTTGTCTTATTGAGAAATTTATAAGCACATTTTTATTTTTTTGCTAGCTTTGGAGTGACATTGACAATGTTTTAGTAGTTTAGAAGAACATTATCAAAATTTGAAGAGATATTGTCAATTAAGTGGTAGTTTGAGGGATACGTGAACTTTACCCTGTTATTTTTTAATTTTTCCAATGGCTTACTAGTTTCCCTGTAATTACTTAATTCCTCTATTTGCTTACTCTCCTCAATTTTCTCTAATTCATTATTTTTTGAAATCGGTGAACATAATTCATGAGTAGGTGAAATAATTGTGGGGGTAGAAACAACAACCAATTTTTTAAAATTTGCCTCTTTTTAGTGATAATTCTTAAAAGATGGGAATGAATAAAAAGGAGTGTGTATATAATTAAATTTTTCTTTCACAATTTCTTGCAAATTTGATTCTACTCTAATTGCTTTTTGTTCTATCAATTATTTTTTCTTTGACAATGTCGGGGTCTTAGCCGAGTCCTAACCGGGTCTCGGCAATATGCTAGCAAAGTCTTGGCAATGGCTTAGTCGGGTCTTGTGATTACAATCAAATCATTGCAATTGCGTATCAATTCTTTGTGATTTGATTACCTTATTTGTAGTGTATTCACCTATCCTATTTTTCTTGTAAGTAGGGATATTGATTGATCTTGTAAATCAATCAAGTGAAATAAGAGCAAAATGTAACTTATGGGGTTTTATTATGTAGACGTAGGTCATAAACCAAACTACTTAAAATCTTGTTTATTTTTTTATTCCGTTTTGTCTTTATTTGTCTATTTGATTATCATTTTTTTTAGCTAATTTTAGAATGAGAAGCTCAAACTCAAATAATAGTTTACAGTTTTTTTTTTTTAAAAAAAATTATTTTACGGAAATTAAATAAGTTTTTTTTATCAAACTAAAAATATTTTCTAAAAATTATTTTACGCCGAAATAAACGCAGTTTACCTAAAATGATATATATATATATATATATATATATATATATATATATATATATATATATATATATATATATATTTGTTGTGACTTGTTTTGTGATAAATATTTGTATGCAGGGTTTGGGAATGCTTTAGTCACAGAAGACATCATATCCACATCTAATTCATGTATTAACCAAACTGCAAAGAAATAACCCACTTGGCAACGAGCTCAAATCTTTCTGCAATCTCCTTGAAACATTGTTCTCCGTCTGATCAACTACTCGTTGCAACTTCGTTTCCCGCTTGGACTTGTTCTCGTCTTCCACAGACCGCATTGACCGGCAAGCCGAGAAACCTGAAAACCCACCAGAACACATCCACTTGCTCACTTTCTCTGACCCATTTGCCCAATTCATTGCAAACCCAGATGGCTTACACCCCAATCTTCAACCCAGCAAAAAATTAAAACCCTAATCCTAATTCTACTGGGATTGGAACAAGTTTATTATTAAAATGTGGGTTGCGATGGGGATAGACACTATGGGTTGCGTGGAAGATGGATGGCAATGGGTTGCGTGGGGGCGGCGATGAGTTGCTGGGTTGTAGATTAGTTTCAGGCGTGGAAGATGGGGACTTCAAAATTTTTTTTTTTTTTTTTTAAATTTTTTTTTTTTTAGGGTACATGGCGTATTATGGGAGTGACACGTAGACTAACGGAAACTAACAGAGGTAGTGATTCTTTTCCCATATGTGAAGTACTAAATTTGTTATGTTTTAAAACTTAATAGAAAAAAAATAAAAACACTAGAACTCAAGTACCCAAAAAGTTATTAACTTTTCAAAAAAAAAAAAAAAAAGTTATTAACCCTTCCTTTAATTATTAATAGGTGCGGGATAATAATACATTAATTATAAGTCCTCGTCCACAATAGAACAGTTTTCTCTCTAGGGTGTCTCGCTACCACCTAGAGTAGAAGCTATCTTTTCACGTCTTTCTAAGACTGTGGGTATTCATCTGTTTGTCGATTTATCTCTGGGAAGGAACTCTTGGTCGCTGAAAGCATGGAGGAAGATCTGACGAATATGTGGGGGAAGCTATCACTCACTGAAGAGGAATGTGTGAGCTTCGATGCAGAGGAAGAGTGTGTGGAAGAGCTAGCAAGGAAAGGAAGATCTCATTGTATTGTAGGGAAATTATTGATTGAAAGGATCGTGGGGAAAGATTCGGTACGTGCCAGACTCATCAAAGGTTGGAGACCGACTGGCTCGTTATCATTCAAAGTGTTGGGGTATAACCTTTTCCTGATCGAGTTCGAGCATGAATGGGATAAAATAAGGATCTTGGAAGGAAGGCCGTGGATTTTTGAAGGTAATTTATTCTCGGTAGCAGATTTTGATGGATTATCTCCTCCACATCAAATGGCTTTCGATTCGGAGACTTTCTGGATCCGTATGTTAAACATGCCTTTGGCGTGCATGGGAAGGAATATGGGATTCAAGTTAGGATCCACGGTAGGAAAAGTGGAGGAGGTAGACACGAACGAAGACGGGATTGGATGGGGCAAGTATCTACGTGTTAGAATCAGAATTAATATTACGAAACCGTTAGCGCGGGGACGTATGTTGAATCTGAAAGATCGATCCTACTGGATTCCTTTCCAGTATGAGAAAATTCCAAAATTCTGCTATGACTGTGGAATCATCTGGCATGGGACGACGGGTTGCCAGAAAATCAGCAAGGGTCACACAAAGGGAGCGGCTATGGAGTATGGCCCATGGCTCAGTACGGCTTACCAGACCCGGGGATCGGATAGACGCAAAGGATCATGGGGAGGGGGTCATAAGTTTCAGGAAGATTGGGGATGGTCAAGTCCGGCGAGTTTCCGGTCACCGGAGAACAATCCCAATAATTACGTGCGACCATTTAGTGGGGAGACAAGTAACGGAAAATCAGGGGGCTCATCATCCGTTTCGGTGCAAAATAAGGCAAGGGACGTCACAGTTCCTATGGAGGAAGAAACGGCAAGCAAGGAGAATATGGAAAGGAATAAAGGTGTACCTATGGGAGGAAATCAGTGCAGGGAAGAGCAAATCTGGAAAGGAATAAAGGAGCATTCAATGGGGGAAAAAACGGTTAGAAAGGAGAATATGGAAAGAAATAATGGAGCATTTATTGGAGGTAATATGAGCAGTCATGAGCTTTCTCCAGCTCATGAGAATATTCAATCAAGTAATGGATGTAACATTCCATTCAAGTCGGTAAGTCCTGATAAGGAAGGGCTGGAGGCGTGCATGATGGCGATACGTTCAGCAAGGCTGGAAAGTAATTACGACAAACAGTCCGAAAATATAGCAGCTAAGGAAAATGGGGGGAATGTCACGTGGAGTGCAGGAACCCAACATGATTGGGTTGGGCCAAGTCAGGGACCACAACGGCCTTTGGGCCAGGTGGGCCCCATTAGCCCTAGTTTGCAGAATTTGGGCGGGTCTTTACGTAAATGGAAAAAACAGGCCAGAAGAGGAGACCAACATGTTCACACGACCCAACAGAGTTTGACTTGTGTAGGCAAACGTCGTGCTGAGGACAAGGAGGACCTAGGGACTGCACCTCCATTGTCGAAAAAAGGGAAGGAGGATGCTGAGGGGAGGCGCTCAGAAGAATCAATTGAGGCGGTGGCTGCGGAGCAGCCCCGCCAGAAGTAATGACCATATTAAGTTGGAACTGCCGAGGGCTTGGGAACCCTCGGACAGTTCGGGACCTTTGCCGAATGGTGAAGGAAAAGAGACCCGACATGGTTTTCTTAATGGAAACCAAGTTACGAGCCCCTCGGATGGAAATTATAAAAGTAAAATTGGGTTTTGATTGTATATTCACGGTCGATAGTGTGGGGCGGAGTGGAGGTTTAGCACTTTTGTGGAATAAGGAGGCCGGGGTTAATATACAGAACTTCAGTCGAAGACATATAAATGCGGTGGTGGGCTATCATTCTAATCATCCAGCTTGGAAATTCACAGGATTTTATGGGCACCCGGAAGTTGCAAGGAGGAAAGAGGCGTGGAGTTTGCTTAGGCACTTAAGCTCCTTTCTACCGCAGGCATGGGTTTGCATAGGTGATTTCAATGAAATCATAATGGATGCAGAAAAATTTGGAGCCACCAAAACGCCTCAAAGACAAATGCAAGACTTTCAAGATTCGATAGAGGATTGTCAACTCTATGATCTTGGTTTTTCGGGTCCTAAGTTTACGTGGAGCAACAAGAGGGAGGATCGTCACTTCATTCAAGAAAGGCTTGACAGGGCTTTGGCAACCTCGAAATGGATTGATCAATACCCAGGGAATAGGTTGGAGGTCCTGGCTGCATGCAGTTCGGACCATCTACCTATATTGCTGTTGTTGGATGTGCATCAGACTCGTAACTCCAACAGGAAGCATATTTTCCGGTATGAGGCAGGATGGGGGAGAAATGCGAGGAACAAGGAGGTGATGAAGCGCATCTGGAGACCAAAAGACCCCCAAACACATGTGTGGACCCGAGTGTTGAACAAACTGAATAACAGCAAAACTGCTATAGTGCAGTGGAAGAAAAGTCAGGCCAAAGAAGGGGCCCACGAATTGAAGGGAAAATTGCAGTTGTTGAAAAATTTCCAAGAAAAGGTGGGGGCCGAAAACCTGAGAGACATCAATAAGTTGCAGACAGAGATTAATGTGATCCTAGAGAATGAAGACTTGAAGTGGAAACAATTGGCTAAGGAGCATTGGTTGAAAAATGGAGACAAAAACACCAAGTATTTTCATGCTTGTGTTAATCAAAAAAGAAGGTCCAGCCAGATAGTGAAAATCAGGGATGAAAATGATGTGCTTTGTTCCACGGCAGGGGAGATTGAGAGGGCTTTCTATCAATATTTCCAGAACCTGTTTACTTCCTCTACACCCATTTGTATTGATCGGTGCTTGGAAGGGCTAACCCCAAAAGTGTCACAGGAGATGAACAACAAGTTGCTGCGGGAGTGTACCATGGAGGAGGTCAGCTTGGCGATATCTCAGATGGCAGAATTAAAAGCTCCAGGCCCTGATGGCCTTACGGCTGGATTTTTTCACGAACATTGGAGTGAAGTTGGTGAGGAGGTATGGTCAATTGTATCCAACTTTATTATGACGGGTAGTCTTGAAGAAGAAGTAAATTTTACTTACATTTCTTTAATACCAAAAATAGCCAGTCCTTTGAAAGTGTCAGATTTTAGGCCAATTTCTCTTTGTAATGTTTTTTACAAAATTATTTCAAAAACTTTGGCCAACAGACTGAAGATCTTATTGCCTGATATTATTTCTGCTAATCAAAGCGCGTTTATCCCGGGGCGCTTAATATCTGACAATATTTTGGTGGCTTATGAAACCCTACACTCCATGCACACCCGTATGTGGGGGAAAACCGGATACATGGCGCTCAAGTTGGATATGAGCAAAGCCTATGATCGGGTGGAATGGGTTTTTCTTGAAGCAGTTATGCGTCGCCTGGGCTTTGATGATAGGTGGGTGAGTCTCATTATCAAATGTGTCTCTTCGGTGCGGTATTCAATTCTCATTAATGGGGCTCCTACTTGTGTTATTTGTCCTACACGAGGGATTAGGCAAGGGGATCCTCTCTCCCCTTATCTATTTCTAATTTGCGCGGAGGCCTTAAGTTCACAACTTTCACAGGCAGAAAAGCTGGGGAAAATAAAAGGGGTGGCCACTTCGCCCAAAGGTCCGCGAATTAATCATTTATTTTTTGCGGACGATAGTCTATTATTTTGCAGGGCAACACCATCAGAATGGCAGAGGTTATCGGAGATTTTGGAGGTGTATGAAAGAGCCTCGGGACAAATGATGAACCGGGATAAAACTTCGATTTTCTTTAGCCGGAATACGAGCAATGAAGTCAAAGAAGTGCTAATTCGGCTTGCGGGAGTCCCAGCGACCCAAAGGTATGACAAATATTTGGGTCTCCCAGCTTTGGTGGGGAAGTCCAGAATCAGAGAATTCCAGTCTATTAAAGATCGAGTAAGTAAAAGAGTCAGTGATTGGAAAAATAAGTTCTTATCCCAGGCAGGGAAAGAAATCCTCTTGAAAGCGGTAGTACAAGCCATCCCAACGTATAGTATGAGCATATTCCTACTTCCGAAATCTCTTTGTAATGAGATTAACTCTATTATGCAAAGATTTTGGTGGGGTCATAAGGAGAAGGAGAAGAAAATTCATTGGATGAGTTGGGAAAAGCTGGGACGACCGAAATCACATGGGGGTATGGGTTTCCGAGACCTCATCTGTTTCAACAAAGCGCTTCTTGCTAAGCAGGGGTGGTGTATCCTTCAAAACCCGGATAGCTTGGTTGCTACCATTCTTAAGGCAAAATACTATCCTCAGGGTACATTATTGAAGGCAAAAGTGGGAAATCGACCTTCCTTGGCTTGGAGGAGCCTTATGGCGTCTTTTGACCTGCTTGAAGAAGGCTTGATGTGGAGAATAGGAGACGGTCGTTCGGTGAACATTTTGGGGGACAAGTGGCTGCCAAAACCGTCATCTTATCAAATTCAATCACCTTGTCATGGCCTAAACAGAGATGCTAAGGTCAGCATGCTCATTGATGCGGCTTCCAACGGATGGAATTCTTCTGTAGTGAGGGATCTATTTAATGCTGATGAAGCAGAGATTATCTGTTCTCTACCCATCAGCCGCTACAAGCAAAATGACCGGTTATACTGGCGGGCTACAAGCACTGGGGAATTCTCGGTCAAAAGCGCCTACCATCTTGAGATGGAAAGGAAGGTAAGGGCTAAAGGAGAAGGATCCATCCCAAGGAGCAACTCTTTATGGAAAGCGATATGGCAGCTGAAGATATCAAATTCCACGAAGTCTTTCCTGTGGAGGGCATGTAGCAACATTCTTCCCACCAAAGTGAACTTGGCAAAAAGAAGGGTTCTGGACAACGACTCATGCATTTTGTGCCAAAGCGAACCAGAATCCACGGTCCATGCTTTGTGGTCCTGTCCTGCTGCCCAAGATGTATGGGGGTGCTGTAATATAAGAATCCAAAAAAGCTTAACCATGGATTTGGATTTTGAGTGCATTGTCGAGATGTTGCTAGAACGATGCAGTTTGGAGGATGTTGAGCTATGTGCAGTAGTGGCTAGGAGCATCTGGACCAGACGGAATGCAGTGGTTCACGGAGAAGAATTTACTCATCCCAGAACCATTGTAAGTAAGGCGATTGAAAGTCTAAACCAGTTCCGGTCGTTATAGGAAGATGATCGGGGGAAGCATGAGGGTACAGGTCAAGTGGTGAAGGAAAAATGGATGCCACCATTAACTGGTAAGTTCAAAACTAACTGGGACATTGCCTTTGATGCAAATCATGAACGGATGGGGCTTGGAGTTGTAATAAGAGATGATAGAGGTAGGGTAATGGCAGCGCTGAGCAGAACCATGGACTCTACTCAAGAACCAACTGTTGGAGAAGCATTGGGGGCGTTAGAGGCAGCGGAATTCAGCAGAGACAATGGTTTTTTTGATATCATTCTCGAAGGAGACTCCAAGCTAGTGGTTGAGGCCATCACCTACACGGGACCTTTATGGTGCAAATATGGACACATAGTTGGTGATATCAAGGAAGTTTTGAAGGCCTTTCGAACGTGGGAAACTCAACATGTTAGAAGATCAGCAAATGAGGCTGCTCATGTTTTAGCTAAGGCTGCAACCAGGGAGAATTGTGATAGTATTTGGTTGGAAGTTACCCCCAACTCCATTTTGGATGTTGTTACACTAGAGCAATCTGCTCTTTCTGTATAGAGCTTTATGCTCTAGATTTTTCCACTATTGAGAATAAAGTAAATTCTATTGATTCAAAAAAAAAAATTATTAATAGGTGCGTGCACATGCATTTCTCTCCTATTTTTATTCTTTAAACTTTTAAGTTTTTTAAGTAAAAGTTAAATAATTAAAAGGGGAAACTTCACTTTGCCACCTAAACTATCAGCATTTTTGACTTACCCTCCTTGAACTTCAAACTCTCTTACTTTGTCTTCCTGAACTTTTAAAAACTCTCACTTTGCCCCCCTCTATTAGTTTTCAACGCTAAAATCAAATTCGTTTGATTTTTATACCCATTATACCCTCACCCCAAAACTACACTGTTTTAGGCTAAAACTACATCACCCACCCTTAGCCCAAAACGACATCGTTTTGGGCATTATTTTATTTTTTATTTTTATTTTAAAAAAAAAAATTGAAGAAGAAAGCGTGACCACCCCCTTGGCCATGGGGTGGTTCGTCTACCTCCATACTGGCCGTAGGGGGTGGCCGAACTACCCCCAAGCCTTTGGGGGTGGTCTGGCCACCCCCTACGGCCCAAAACCCATTTTCGCAATTTTTTTTTTCTTTTTTGGCCTTTTGGGGGTGGTCGGACCACTCTCTCAGCCATGGGGGTAGTTCATCCACCACCAGACCGGCCATGGGCCAGCCACCCCATTTTGGCCAAGGGGTGGCTGGGCCACCCCGATTTTCTTCTCTCTTTTTTTTTTTTTTTAAAAAAAAAGAAAAAATTTATTTTTAAAAAAAAATGAATGCCCAAAACAATGTCGTTTTGGGCTGAGGGTAGGTGCTGTAGTTTCGGGGTGTTTTCAAAATTTCAAGTGGACTGAGTGAGGGCATAATAGGCATAAAAATACGAACCGTTTAAATTTAACGGTGAAAACTAACAGAGGGGGACAAAGTGATAGAAATTGAAAGTTCAGGAAGGCAAAGTGAAAGGTTTTGAAGTTCAAGGGAATATGTCAAAAAGTGTGATAGTTCAGGGTATAAAGTGAAGTTTTCCCTAATTAAAACTTATATATGGTACCTATTATCATTTCTCTTTTTGGAAAGAAAATATCTTTATACCATCTCAAATATAACAATTTAGATTGATATATGAAAGTCCACTCAATTTTCTCAAATAATGAAAGCTTTCATAATCAAAATTAAAACTCCAATATTCAAAACTACCGCATCCCCATTAATCAACGCTAGCTTCTTTTCTCCATTTATTATTCTCTTCTCCTTCCTTCTCTCTCATTGTCTTTATCCTGATTTCCCGTTACTTACTCTTTCCATCCACTTTTCATTTCTTTATTTTTTCACGGCGATTCCTTTATTTGTCTTTAACTTGTCTTGGCTTTGCTTTGCTTTGCTTAGCTTGGCTTGCTCTCATAGCAAATGTTAAACAGAAATTGCAGAGTTGTAGCCAAACTCCTGAAATATCTACAAAATATAAAAATCAACATAATAATACTAAATAAAATATAAAATAATTCTAATATTAGGTAGAGAGCTTGGGGAAGAAACGTACCAAACTTAAAAATATATATATATTATTTTAATTGAAAAATAATATAAATTAATACATTTTTTAATTGAAAAAACAAAATCAGAAAAAAATTTTAAAAAAGAAAAATTATTTTTTTTAATAATTTTAAATTATTGACGTGTCAAAATTGACACGTCAGGAAATTTACTGACGTGTCAAAATTTGACACGTCAGAAAAATTTTGACGTGTCAGAAAGTGACACGTTAGAAAATTTTTCTGACGTGCCAATTTTGACACGTCAGAAAATTCTGATGTGTTACATCTGACACGTCAGAATTTAAATTTTCTGACGTGTTAAATTTTACACGTCATAAATTTTCTGTTTCTGACACCCATAATCCTAACGCCTGAAACACGTCAAAAATGCCCCGTCAAGAGGATTTTCTGACGTGTCAGACTACCTGACACGTTAGAAAACTTATGTCAGCAAAAAATTGATTTTTTGTAGTGTGAGTTGTATGTAAATCACTCAATAATAGAGAAGAATCATGCATATATAGTTCCTGAAGAACTAGTTTCACATATTGCAATATCTTTATCTTGTCTTGTCATTTTCTTTGATTTTACAACATGTTATTAGTACGAAGCTCTAATCAATTGTTGTGTTCTTTTGATCTTCAACATCAAAAGCTATCTGTGAGGTATTCTCAATTCATTATAAGTTTCTTTAACATTTAATAATCTTATTATCTATTTTGTTAATTAACATTCTAATATATGCTTAGAAATTTTTAGTGTTTTAAGAATCATATTATAACATTTGCATATTATAATTCGTGTGAGATTTATATGAACTAGAATGTTATCATACTAATGCTATGAATATGATGTCTTATAATTTTATATGCCTGAAGCATATAAAAACTGAGTACCTTACGGTAAAGAATTCCTTAACCTTGTGGAATAATTTAAGGGAGATATTCGAGTACCAGAAGACAGTTATCCTCCCAAAAGCTCGTTATGATTGGGTGCACCTGAGGTTGCGAGATTTCAAGAGTGTCAGTGACTATAACTCTGAACACTTTAAAATCAGCACACAATTAAAATTGTGTGGAGAAAAAGTCACTGATATGGATATGTTAGGAAAAAAAAAAAAAAACATATACCACATTTCATGCCTCAAATGTGCTCCTGCAGTGTCAATATCGTGAGCGTAATTTCACAAGATATTCCGAACTGATATCTTGTCTTCTAGTGGGTAAGCAAAACAACGAGCTATTAATGAAAAATCATCAATCTCGTCTAACGGGTTCTACACCATTTCCTAAAGCAAATGGAACATCATTTCATGGTAATAAAGGAAACCATGGTCGTGGACGTAGATGTGGTAGAAAAAAAAATTTATAGAGGTCAAGGGGAACGTACTCATAATTCTTATAAAAGAAATGCTCCATACCACCAGAAGTGGAACTACACTGAGGCGAAACAAAATGAAAACAAAGGTTTACAGAATAAACCTACAAAGAACTATGAAGATAAATGTTACATGTGTGGTATGAAAAGACATTGGTCACGTACCTGTCGTACTCCTAAACATCTGGTAGACCTATATCAAGCCTCCATAAAAGAAAAGGCGATTGAAATAAATTTTGCTAATCACAGTAATCCTTAAGATTCTCCAATTTTTCTTGATACTCTAAATGAAGAGGGTAACATTTATCTTGATGTTTCTGATTTCTTTGTAGACTCTAACACAAAAACTGATCTTCTGATTGGTGATGAATATGTCTACAACAATTAAAATGTTTTCATTGAGTCTTAATCACAATATGTTTACATTGTCAAATTTAATTGTATTTTGTTATTTTCTTTTTGATTAATAAAATTTTAATATATATTTTGTTTCTATATAGAGGTATGGGTCATATTGATGGAATGATTAATTCCAAGATGATTGGTGAAGATTTGTGTCTAGCAAACAGTTGTACAACGCACACAATTCTTAGAGATAAGAAATATTTTCAATACTTGATATTAAACAAAGCTAGTGTCAATAAAATATCAGGTTCATCAAACCTAATCGAAGGCTCTAGAAGAGCAAATATCATATTGCCAAAATGAACAAAATTTTGTATTGATGATATTTTGTATTCTTCTAAATCTAGAAGAAATTTAATCAGTTTTAAGAATATTCGTCTAAATGGTTATCATGTTGAAACCACTAATGAAGGCAGTGACGAATATCTTTATATTACTTCAATAATTTCGAGCCAGAAGCTCATATTAGAAAAACTACCTGCTCTCTCTTCTGGGTTGTATTATACAACAATAAGAACAATTGAATCACATGTTGTGATGCACCAAAAGTGCTCTAATCCAAAGATGTTTATGCTTTCGAATGATCGTCTTGGATATCTAGGAACAATTATGATGTGTCGAATAATTTAGAACTCTCATGGACATCCCTTAAGGAACCAGAAGATTCTTTTACCAAGTGATTATCCATGTGCTGCATGTTCTTAAGGTAAACTTGTTATCAAATCATCCCCTTCTAAGGTAATTGTTGAATATCCATTATTTTTACAAAGAATTCAAGGGGATATATGTGGGCCGATTCACCCTCCATGTGAGTTATTTAGATATTTTATGGTTTTAATATATGAATCAATTAGGTGGTCACATGTTTGCTTGCTTGCTACTCGTAATATTGCATTTACTAGACTTCTTGCTCAAATAATTAGATTACGAGCACAATTTTCAGATTATTCAATTCAATCTATTCGGATGGATAATGCGGATGAATTTACATCTCAAGCATTTTATTACTATTGCATGTCAATTAAAATTAATGTTGAATATCCTGTTGCTCATACTCATACTCAAAATGGTTTAGCTGAATCGTTTATTAAATGACTTCAGTTAATTGCTCGACCTTTGCTTATGAATCGTTTATTAAATGACTTCAGTTAATTGCTCGACCTTTGCTTATGAAAACATATTCCCATCACTAGGGAGAGAAAAGTCGTTGCCAGAAGCACGACAAGAAATCACTTGAAATAATTCGACATTATCTCATTTTGATCATCGTACAAATCAATGTGAACTAGAAGTTTAGAGAATCATTCATTTGCAGAGTATTGCAAATCAATTGCCGGATGCATTTACTAACAACAAGAAAATAGTTAAGTCTCACATTCCAACTGCTAATACTCTAGCGAAGATAGAAATCCATGTAGGACAATCAATTAATACAGCAGCAAATGAGTCTAAGGCATGCCTGAAGCGTGGAAGACCTATTGGTGCAAAGGATAAGATTCTCTAAAAGAGAAAAGCACAAGGAAATGAAAGCGGTGCTCCTGAAGAGGCCTTACCCACAAAACATGCAACGAAAATTGATCCATCCAAACTTTCTATATAAAATTCTCCTGGAAAGGAATTCCCCGAAGAGGAATCTCCTGAAGTGTTAACCCCTGAAGAGGAATAGGTACTTGAAAATAATGAGATCTCAATAAATTATGTAAGTACAAGAGAAATATTGGATACAAACAAAATTGTTGTCGACAACATATTTTCATTTAAAGTTGCATTTGACATTACCAGAAGTAATGGTGATATTGAACCACAAACCGTCGAAGAATGTCGATGTAGAAATGATTGGCCAATGTGGAAGGAAGCAATTCAGGCAGAATTGAACTCACTAGCAAAACGTGAAATATTTGGACCTGTAGTCCAAACACCTGAAGGTGTATCGCTTGTTCGATACAAGTGGGTATTTGTACGAAAACGAAATGAGAAAAAATGAAATTGTGAGATACAAAGCAATACTTGTTGCACAAGGTTTCCTGCAGAAACCTGGTATTGATTATGAAGAAACATATTCCCCTATGCAATTACATTTAGATTTTTGATTAGCTTGGTAGTTACAGAAAGTTTGGATATGTGTTTAATGGATGTGGTTACAGCATATTTATATGGATCACTTAATAATGATATATATATGAAAATCCCTAAAGGATACAAAATGCCTGAAGCATATAATTCGAAGTCCCGAAGTATTTATTCTATCAATCTACAAAGATCTTTATACGGGTTAAAGTAATCCGGACACATGTGGTATAATCGTCTTAGTGAATATGTATTGAAAGAAGGATTTAAGAATAATCTAATTTGTCCATTCATTTTCATTAAGAAATCAGAATTTGGATTTGCTATCATTGCAGTTTATGTAGATGATTTAAATCTTGTTGGAACTTCAGAATAGCTCATAAAAACTGCAACGTATTTAAAAAATGAGTTTGAGATGAAAGATCTTAGAAAGACAAAATTTTGCCTTGGCTTACAAATTGAACATTTTCCAAATTGAATTCTTGTTCATCAATCAACATACACACAAAAAATCCTGAAGCACTTTTATATGGAGAAAGCTCATCCTTTGAGCACTCTAATGGTTGTTCGATCACTTGATGTAAAAAAAGACTCTTTTCGCCCTCGAGAAGATGACGAAGAAATTCTTGATCTTGAAGTACCATATCTTAGTGTTGTTGGTGCTCTGATGTATCTTGCAAATTGCACACGACCTGATATTGCATTTTCAGTTAATTTACTAGCAAGATACAGTTCTGCACCAACTCGAAGGCATTGGAATGGGGTCAAACATGTTCTACGTTATCTTCGTGGAACAACTGACATGTAATTATTTTATTCAAGAAGTTCAAATTCACAATTAGTTGGATATGCAGATGCGAGTTTTCTTTCTGATCCGCATAAAGGTAGATCTCAAACAGGATATCTATTTACATGTGGAAGTACTGCTATTTTATGGAGATCTGTCAAGCAAACACTTGTTGCTACTTCTTCAAATCACTCAGAGATTATTGCAATTCATGAAGCAAGTCGGGAATGCATATGGCTAAGATCAGTAATTCAATACATTCGAGAAAAGTGCGGTTTATCCACAATCAAAGATAGCCCGACAATATTATATGAAGATAATGCTGCTTGTATCACACATATCAGAGGAGGATATATCAAAGGTGATAGAACCAAACACATTTCACCGAAATTCTTTTATACACATGAGCTCCAGAAGAGTGGTGATACTGATGTCAAGCAGATAAGATCAAGTGACAAATTGACAGATTTATTTACCAAAACATTACCAACTGCAACATTTAAGAAGTTGGTGAATAACGTTAGAATGTGCCGACTCAAGGATCTTTCATCATAAACAATTGAAGCTCTTCATACTAATGAAGGGGAGTAAAATGATTATGCTGATTGTACTCTTTTTCCTTCGCTAAGGTTTTTTCCACTGGGTTTTCCTTTGCAAGGTTTTAATGAGGCAATCCTAAAGCATACGAAGGCACACAAGAATATTGTACTTTTTTTCCTTCACCACAGGTTTTTTTCCACTGGGTTTTCCTTGGCAAGGTTTTAACGAGGCATATTCTTAGTGTATAGTCATCCAAGGGGGAGTATTATGAATGCATTCATCAAGCATTTGGTGAATGATTGTAGCATCCCAGATTTTTTAAAGTCTTATTTTAGAGATATTTATTTGATGATATATTATTTTGTAATGATATTTATTTTTGAGGTGGAGATATTTATTGATGATATTAGGTAATAATATTTATTCTTGAGGAATTTATTATATCTTATGAATATTATTGGAATGAATATTGATTTGAGGTTATTATATCATGATGATGATTTTATATGAGAGATTATATCTTTGATTATTTTATGGGGAGATTTAAGCGATATGATAATTGATGATTGATTGATATGATTTGGAGTATGATTGTACGTAATAATTGGTGATTGATTTTATGAGTGAGGAATTTGTGGGATTCAGATTATTAAGGGAAATTAGGTGAAAATAGTATTGGAGATTTTATTGGATTTGTTTTTAATAAATTGGAGGGAGTGAAATTTTTCCCACACACCTACTTTTCCCCCACCCCACTATTGTTGACAGCCTACTTCATCGTATTATTTTCTTTCTTTTCTTTTCTTACTTGCTGCCTACTCCGACAACCCTATTATTTTTCTTTTCCTTTCTTTTTCTTTCCTCCCTCTTGCCTATTTAATTCACTCTTTCTTGCCTCAACCGAACCAGAGAAGAGGGAGAGTGAGAGATTGAAATAAGTCAGAGAAAGGAGATTGAGAGGAAGAAAGAAAGAGAGTTTGGGCGAGAGAGAGTCAATGATTGAGAAATTTTGATTAAGGATTAATTGCAGCAAAATGAGTTTCAACAAGTAATTACCTTTGATGATTAATTCATGTAACCCACTGTAAGTATTCTAACTTACTGAGTATGATATTGATATTCAATAATACAGATCTTTGTAGTTTTATTAAATATCTGGCCTTTTGATATAATTGCTTCAATAATGATTTATATTATCGTGAATCAATTAACTCTTTACTCTTCAGTTTTTTTATAGTGCTTGCAGGAATTGAAAATTATGGTAATTATGTAGTTGTGATTAGAGATTCATATTGAGATGTGCAGAGATTCAAAGTTGGTTAAGTTTTGTCTAGAGTCTAGACTGTCAGATAGATTTGTATAAATGCCTTGTACGGCATAACTTTGGGTATTTTGTATAAAGAAAAGTATTTTTAACGGTATTATTTTGTATTGATAATTTTAGTTTTTTTGCCGTGTGAGATTATTTCAGCGTAACACTTGATTTTATTTACAAAGAAAATAAGAGAAATATTGGGAATTTACAATGACCATTTAGTTCCATCTCTTGGAATTCTACACATTCATGTCATATTTTAGAATTCCTATAATATCCATGCAATATACTGATGTACCCCCTTGTTTCATATTCCAATTTTCATATTCCTTAACCTCCCATTATGATTCTATGCCTATAAAAGGAAGTATTGAGTTGTATGTAAATTACACAATAAGAGAGAAGAATCATACATAGTTCCTGAAGAGCTAGTTTCACATATTGCAATCTTTTTATCTTGTCTTGTCATTTTCTTTGATTTTACAACAAAAAAACATTTTTTTTTCCCTTTTTACTTTATTTTTTGGGTTAAATATCTTATTCCCCATGTGGTTTAACTTCTTTATTTTTTGCGCCACATGATTTATTTTTTATCACAGAAGGTATCCCTCTTTGCCTAAAGATGGAGATGGTACCTCAATCTAAATTATATCTAAAATTTGACGGAACGCCATGTCAGCACCAATAACAAATTGACATGGTGTAATTAATTAAAAAATAATAATTTTTTTTAAAAAAAATTAAAAACATTAAAAAATTATATTTAATTATTTTTTTTCTTAAAAGAAAAAGTTTGTGGGGCCATCTAGCCTCCCCCAATTTTTTTTTTTTTAAAAAAAAAGAATTAATTCAATATAATTTTTAATTTTTTTTAAAATTATTATTATTTAATTAATTAAATAGACACGTGTCAATTTGTTATTTGTGATGATGTGGCATTTTGTCAAATTTTGGACCAAATTAAGACAAGTACCATCTTCGTTTTTATGTAAACTATATGTACTTCATGTGATAAAAAGTAAACCCTAAATAAAGAAGTTAAACCACAAAGAAATAAGGTATTTAACCCTTATTTTTATCGAAAACTTTGGTGAGAATTCATTAAAATAGAAGGAAAAAAAGTTTTTTTAAAAAAAGGTTCCTATTATAAAATTTAAAAGTATTGCCCGTTTTCGAGGACAAAGTTTTCCTCCAAATTGGGTTGGATGAATTTCCTTCAACTTAGTCTATAAAAGTGATATGTGTCCCTTGAACATTGTCCAACCCAGTTTAAGTCAATGTTCAAGGGACACATGTCACTTTTATAGATTAGGTTGAAAGAAATTCTTTCAAGTTAATTTGGAGGAAAACTTTGTCCTGTTTTCAAAATTTAAAATGAGCAAAATTAATTATTTATTTATTTTGGATAGTTTGATTGCCATTTTCATTAATATTAGGTTCGTCGGAAAATATTTCCTTGGAAAATAATATATATATATATATATATTTTCATTTAATCATATTAAACTTTAAATTACAAAAATCCCCCCCATCAAGTCCTGGTGGTAACTTGGCCTGGGTCTTGTGAATCTTGATCGAGTCCAAGCGGAATCTCGATGGAGTCCCGGTGGAGTCCTATAGGGTCTCGACCGTGTCTCAATTGAACTGAATGGTAGGAGTGTAAACCCGATCCCGGTTTCCCGGTTATTAGCTAAAACCGGGACCCAGAAATAGGTACTTGGTTAATTGGTTATACAATAACCGGCCGATTCCAGTTGGTACCCGGTTATCCGAACCAGGTAACAGGTTTTCTAATGTTTTATTTTTATTTATTTTTTGGCATTTTGGGCTTATTTTAGGTATTGTCCCTAATTTTTGGGTTTATTGTAAGTATTTGGCCTAACTTTTGGGCTTAATTTAACTATTTTGTGCCCCATTAAAAAAAAAATTCAAAAATATTAATAAATATACTAAATTCGAAAATATATAAGTGATTTTATGATTTTTGTGAACCGTAGAGTAAAAAAATAATAATAAATATACTAAATTCAAAAAAAAAATATAAAATTAAAAATATATTATTATTATTATTATTATTATATACTCGGTTATAACCGGGTATTTAAAAACCCTAAAAATGGGTAACCGAAACTAGGTACCCCAGTTAACGATTTTTCTCAACCGGTTTCCCAGTATTTTTTTACACCCCTACCGAATGGGATCTCAACTAAGTCTCGAGGAGGTCTCGGTAGTATCTTGGTTGGGTCCTGATTGGATATGTCGATTTAAGAATGAGATGATGAAACTTTGAAAATGGTTTATGATTTTAAAAAATGAAACAATTTTCTAAAAATAAAAGAAGAATTTTCGTTAAACGATAAATATTTTTGTTTGATTATTATTTTCATCATACCAAACATCGAAAAATATAGAAAACATTTTTCAAAAATTATTTTACACAGAAAGAAATGGAACTTAAAAAAAAAAAAAAGAAAAAAAAGAAAAAGAAAAACAAGAGAAAAGGAGATACAAACAATTATAATAAAAAATCTCAAACTATTAGCACGTGCCAAACACGTGTCTTTAGCATGATGAAAAGGACTACTATGTCCCTACTTTTAATTCGCTGTTTCTCTCTCGTTTTCCATCCGGATCTGATTTCAAGCTCCTCAGATCTCTCCCCCTTCGCATTTTCCCGTTTCTTTAGCTCTACACCTTCACTTCCGTTCCGTACAAATTTCAAAATCAGATCAAAAAAGAGAAATAAATAAAAATGGCGGCGATCGCAGTGCACAAGTTCGCTCAGTGCATCACATGCCATGCTTGGAGCCCCGACCTCTCTAGTAAATGCTACTACTCTTCTCTCTTTTACTACAACTCCTTTTGCTTGCGTTGATTTTTGTTTTTATTATTTATTTTTTCATTCTGTTTGGTTCCCGAGAAAACGTAGGAAAATAAAATCAGGTCATGAATCCAATCCATTTCGATTTTACAGGGGGAATTTGATGATTGAGTTGTTTTTAGCAAGAAAATTGATAGTTTTTGTTGTGTTCGTGGATTTAGACGCTGATCCGTTCTTAATTTGTGCACTCTTGGGCTCCTGTTCAATTGTGGGAGCGTATTGTGAATAGGCGAGAGGCTTAGCTGGCTTGAATTATTCTACTACATTATAGTCTGACATATTTAGATTAACTGTCAATGGTTGGTTCTGGTTGATGATTGTCGATTGAGGTGTTTTCACCCAGAGAATGGATGGATTTAGACAATCGTCTGTTGTTTAATCTGGTGCTCTGTTTGGTTCCTGATAAATTGTGAGGAAGATTTGCGAAGTTTTAGAGTTTTTTAGGTTGGTTAAATTAGTCTACACGGCTTAATTCAGGTATTTATTTTGTAGTTTCATCAATTTAGTTACTGGGAACGAACAGGGTTACGATCTGACATTTTAGTCTGGTCTGCAAGGGATAATTTTGTAGCACTTACTGTGCATTTTGGGTATTTGCCTTTACATATTCAAATCTCTGAATATGAGTTATGATAGAAATATTGGTCTTGTTTTTATTTGCATAAGGATGGATAGGAAATGATGGATATGGTGCTAGTGTTGTGCCGAATGGTAAATCAATGTTATAAAATTACCTAGGTTGAGAGAATTTGACTAACTGTATAGCGCTGAACCTTTGTTCAGTATGTTAAAATTCTTGAAAATAATTAATCATATGCTGATTTGCTTCCCTAGCTACTTTTGCACTGATGAGGAACAGAGAGAGGGAGCATAAGAGGCTAGCTGCCATTGTCGCATAGTTATTCTTGTTGTTGTCCTTTTTTGTTTTTGTTTTGGTTAACCAACAATCTACTACCTTAATTAATTCACAATTCTTGTCTGCAATTGAATGACGGTTGAAGAAAATATGGTAGGGTTTCTATCATAAACAAGTCTTCCACCTATTCTTCATATAGTTGCAATTGGGTTTGTGATACAATATCTTCTATTGGTTCCCCCAACACCCCCATCTAATAATAATAATAATAAAATCACTTGTTGCCTCATTGCATTCATACACATCGCCAATAATTGCATGTCTTCCACTTGATCCTCCTTGTACCATGGTAGGAAAGTAGTTGAGCTTTGATACCAACTGATGCAACATAGTATGTGGAAAGTTGAATATGCAAACATTAAACTCACAACTCTTCTATAAAACCTAGGAAAATTCTAGGAATTATAGGAAAATAAGGAAAGACTCTCTCTCGAGAGTGTTTCTTATTGATAAACCGAATAACAATGAACAATAATCAACAACCGGTCAACCAAGCTGGCCTTGTGGTGTTTAAATAGAGTTAGGGCTTTAACCTTGAAAGAAAAATTACAAACTATCATTTATTAAAAATAAACGCATCTTGCTCGAGCCAAGGATGTGCGAGTATCCCGCGAAATCTTTGTCCCGTGAAACTTTCTGTTTGCCATCCGTAACATCTCGCTTGAACACTTGTCGGGCGAATCTCGCACGGAAGTCCTGCTGGAATCTCACTCTAGCGATCAGCGAGCGAGGGTCACACGAGATCTCTGTCTCCTGCAGAATCGTCTGTTGACACTCGGGAAGCTTTCCTCCCTGCTCAATGTTCTTCAGGAAGCCACTTGCAATCTGGGCTGTATCAAATCCTGTATATACATATGAGGTGTTTCCTTGGTCTTTATATGTTTCTGACCCTTGCAAAGAACGGCAAATATTTCTTTTTGCTGAATTTTTTGAATGCTACATAAGCTGGTTGGCAGAATTTTAATAGAGGAGTTTTTTGATAGCATGGAAGAATTTGGCTATTTTTGCTTCAACTTTATTATTTGTTCCATTTATTTTCCAGGTGCTATTTATTTATTTATTTTTTAAACTTTGTAAAGACTTACTTGTACCAGGGCCTTAGTATACCATGACTTTTATTTAAATCCTTGGACTGGAATTTTTCTAGCCTTAATTTTTTTTTTTTGGTCCTATATTGCAGTGCTGTAATATATTTCGTTTCTTATTATTGTTATTTTTATTTTTATTTTTTGTGTAGTGGTTGCATTTTGTCCCAACAGTAATGAAGTTCATATCTACAAATTGTTGCAAGACAAGTGGGAAAAGGTGCATGTTCTTCAAAAGGTACTCTGTTCAAAAAATTTCACTCCGTAGAAAAGACTTTTACATTATTTACGTTGCAAAGAGTTGACAGCTATTCTGTTTTACTACTATATCAAGTATGGGGAGAAGATGTTTACATCTTGAATTGAGTGTAACACATGGCCTCATGGCCAAGGTTGATGTTTTATGTTTTTTGGTTGCACTGTCCCTTCAAGGTCCAAGGTTCAACACCTCATAAATGCAAACAATCCTTTGGGGTCACACCCCCTGGTGAAAATTCAGCGTTTTAACCAGTTCCGTGTAGGGAAACTTCCAAGGGTGCGGTGCACGGGATCGGGATGTACTCTGCAAGGGTGAGTCCGAAAGGCCCTGCCTTGGAGAGGTTCCCCGACATAAAAAAAAAAGTTTTTTGGTTGCACCATTTTGCTGATGGAGACACAAAGCATTTGCCTCGCTTGGTCTTATTGTGGAAGAATGTTAAATAGAAAAATGATACCCTATTGATTGCCCTCTTCCTTTAATAGTGGTAAAATTGTCTCTGCTGTGCTGGAAGGACTTCATGCCCCTTTCTTCTCTTTGATCTATAATATCTTTGATATTTAGTAACATCATATTGATGAATCTTTTTGTTGTCATGGTTTTATCATTTAGAATATTTTGATGAAAACATTGTGTGAATAATGTCATAATTTTTTTTCCATTCTGTCTGAAACAGCATGACCAAATTGTTTCTGGGATAGACTGGAGTGCAAGGTCAAACAGGATAGTTACCGCATCTCATGATCGAAATTCGTGAGTAACCTATATGGTTTTAGATATTTGTTATTTGTATTTAGGTGGAGAGGTTTTCATATCAGTCCCTCTTTGAGCTCTCTCCCTCTTCCTCTCTCTCTCTCTCTCTAAAGCACACACATAATGTGTCTTACTTTTTTTTATTTGTTCCCCCCTACTTATAAAAAAAAAATTCAATTTAACTAGTTATTTATTAAACTCTGTTTCTAGATATGTGTGGAACCTTGAAGGATCAGAATGGGTACCAACCCTTGTTATTCTTAGGCTAAACCGCGCTGCACTTTGTGTCCAGTGGAGTCCAAAAGGTATTGTAGTACTTCTGTTCCTCCTTATTTCTTCATTGGTTCTTAGATCCTTTATATTACTGATTAGCTTACCATTTAAGTTCTGCCGGTTATTGTACATTTCGTAGTGTATTGACTTTTTTCAAACCATTAGGTCCTCAGGATAAAAATTATAAGCATAATCCACTAGAATGAAGTGTCCAGACTTGGGAGAATAAAAATGATTGGCCTTATGACCTAAGATATATCCATTTGATACATTGTTGGCGGGGTATTAGATTTATAATTTGCGTAGTTTAACTCTTTTGAGGGTTAAAAATATTTCCAGTGAACTTCTTCTGGCATGTTAATTATGAAAATATGGACTATCCGAAGCAGGATTTTATAACTTGTGAAGACAAAAGACATATCATGGCCGAAATCACAGAGTTGGATAATATTAGCAGATACGTACACCTAAAGAAAAAGTACTCGAAAAAGAAACGTATAGGTTGAACCTGTTACCTCATGTTGGTCACAGTTTATCAAGAAAAGCTGTCTGCATGTCCTAATATTTGAATGTTAGCTTAATTTGGCTCCTGGACATATGCGGTTATACCTGCCTTCAGACACACAATTGAGGTCCATGCGTCATTGTTTGATGCCAGAGGACATGTAATATAATGTTTGTGGTATTGCAAGCATTGGTTGCTACTATTATGATTGATACGACTCATGGTTTTGCAATGGACTTACATGTTTCATAAAACATATCTATATGTGGTGCATAGACCTGCTGCTGTTTTACTTTGTCAAAATCAGCAACAGAAAACTTTGAAATGTGTCTGTTCTAATATTTTGTATGATTTTGTTGGTCACCTTCAAGTCTCTCCTAGAAACTGTGACTATAGTTATAGAATTTGCTTCAATCTTGCAATATTGCATAACACTGCTGAAGTCACCTTTTTCTTTAACCCCAGAAAACAAGTTTGCTGTTGGGAGTGGGGCTAAAACTGTTTGTGTATGCTACTATGAGCAAGAAAATAACTGGTAACTGGCCCATTGTATCCTTACTCTTTGTTCACTTGCTTCGAGTTAGTTGCTTATGAATTCTTGATATTTGCTTGGGTTCTCCTTACATGAAGAAATTACTGATGGACTATTATCATTATTATGTTTCATGTATTGCTCTCTCTAGGGCTTTAACCATGGTGGATTCAATCAATTCAGTTTTTTTTTTTCCAGGTTTATCTAGTATAGTGCTTAAGCTGAAGCATCCAGACTTAGTTTTGAGCCTGGTTTGAATAATGTTTGCTTCACAACAGGTTGGGTTGGGGATTGGCCAATCTCAGATAACCTAGCATGAGCCTGATTTGATTTATGTTGGTACAGAATCTATCAGACAATTACTGTATTAGAAATGCTAGGAATGATCATTATGATATGTCAAACTATTCTCAATTTTTTTTCTTTATTTCTTTTAAAGGGTTTACATGAAGCAAAAGAAATGCTTTCAGTGAAGCAAGCATCAAGAACTTGTAGAGTATTTTCTAAAACTTTTTGTAGAGTATTTAACATCAAGAACTTGTATTGATTTTAAAGAACATGTGGACTTTGATTTTATGTAAATATGCTTGTTTTGAGTATTGTGCTTGTAATGGTCAAATGGTCATAGTTCCCCTGCATAAATTTTGGTTAGACCTGTTAAAATGGTTTAACATAGTTATACTATCTTGTAAGTTGCATGTCATCAGTGGCTAATTTGTGTGTGGTATACCGTTATCCAGGTGGGTCAGTAAACTAATAAGGAAAAGACATGATTCTTCTGTGACTGGTGTTGCTTGGCATCCCAATAATGTGCGTAATTTCTCAGTTTATGACATTTTTCATGTATTTCTTTTACACTTTGAAAGTAGTTGCTTGTTTGTTTCTTATTCAAAGGATTCTCAACGTGTGGTCAAACCTTGCAAACTAGAATGTCTGAATGTATTTTAAATTGAATAATGCTAGAGTCTACACTTTTATCCCATCACTATCGTACCATGCTGACGTAGTAGTATCAATTAGCCCTTTGATCAATCCTAAAAAAAAATCAAGGGTTGATTGGCATTACCACTTCAGTAGGGTGGGATAGTGATGGGATAAAAATGCGGTTTCTAACAGTACTCTCTTAAATTTTAGCCAAGTTAGAGTCTTGCCTTTCAAACTGAGGAGTCAAGCATGTGACATAATTGTAATTAGGGGGAGAAGTCTAAGGTTTGTAAGGATGTTACAGTCAAGTGTTTTTTTTTTTTTTTTTTTTTTTTTGACATATCCACACATAGGGGGAAGGGGATTTGAACTAGTGACCTCCGCTTCATGTGGCACAGTCCTGAACCGATTGAGCTATGCCTTGGAGTTGTGTTATGCACTTTGTTGAACACCTCTTTTGAGTGAATTTTTTTTTTTAGAATTTCATAGTCATCAAAAGGTTTGTATAACACAAGGATACAAAGCAATGCTGGAGATGAAGAGCTTTGGGTGGTGTTGCCATGTTATGCTTCGATGATCTCTGCATTTACTGAATTAACAATTCCATTCGTTAGGTTCCTTATTATCCTGTTGAAAAAGAAAGTAATTGAAATAGAATTAGGGAATTTATTTTTAAAGGAGCAGCTGAAGGTTATAAAGTGATTTTTTTTTTTTTTTTGGAAGTAAATCAATCTTATTAGAAAGCATTGAAGGGTGTAACCCGTGTACACTGGGAGTATACATGATAGATTGATCCTCCATGGGAGAAAAAGAAGAATAAAAATCCAACGTAAAACAGAAAGTGAGGACTATTATACACCGCCATCCATGCATAAAGGGATTTGAGCCAATGCTTATTATAAATCAAAAATATCTTTGCTTCGACTACTTACTAGCTATCAACAATGATTATTTGAGCTAATTTTAAACTTCTTTTGGGCACGTTTGTCAAGAAATTCAACCATTTACTTATTTTTATTTCTAGCACATGACTATAATTTCTTTCTCTATATTTTTTTTCTGCATTATTTTACAAGTTTGTATCCTCTCTTCGGTAGTGGGTAAAAATGTATTCTGGATATTAGTTGTTAGTTGCTGATGCTAAATACCCATCGTTTCAATGTGCCATTTGCCGAATCTGAGTATTGGTTTTGTGCTTATAATTACAGATTTTTCTTGCAACGACATCTACAGATGGAAAATGCCGAGTGTTTTCCACCTTTATAAAAGGTGTTGATACAAAGTAGGTCAAATATAATTTGCAAAGCATTGTCAGCCATTAGAATTTACTCAAATTGTGTTACGATTTGTACAAATACATTATTTATTGTTGTCTCTATGGAAATGTTCCAGGGATTCAAGAACAGGCCCTACTTCAGACTCAAAATTTGGAGAGGTTCAAGATCTATTCTTTGACATTGTAGGATTAAAATTTGTTTTGTTTCATTATGTTGAAGGAAAGCTATTGAATCAATATTTGTTTCTGGGGGTTACTTATATTTGTGCTATTGTTGGTAGAAACTACCTGTAAAAATGAAATAACATACTAAACCTAACAGCTCCCAGTTTTAATTTTTTCCGACATTTGAAACCATGCTAGTCACGCGCTAGCAACTATTTTTCTTTTCATGCATGTTTAGTTTGTAGTACCATAGTATTATTTTACCTCATGTATGTCATTGACTGGAGAACAGGCTATTATATTTTCCTTGACACAATCTGCATTTGTTTCTAGTGACAACAGTGTTGCCTTACTTATTTCCTGCTTCTGGTGAAACAGCAAATTGTTCAGCTTGATCTCTCATTTTCTTGGGCATTTGGTGTGAAGTGGTCTCCAAGTGGCAATACCTTAGCTTATGTAGGTCAGAAATATCTTTTCTCTGCGTGTATTGGCTAGCAGGATTCTTAACTGCCAGCTATTGGCACTCGAGTATTTTAATTGTTCTATTCATTGCCTTTATCTGGCTATCATTTATAGGAACTGAACTCAAGTTGATATTTGCTTCACAATTTCTGCTATTACCCTTTGGTGTGCTTTATCAATAATTTTCTCTTATTTGAAAAAGAGATGTTTTGTGCTCTTAAATTGCTAGTACTGCCAGATAATTTCTAATTTATCTGTTTCTATCCATTATTTTTGGTATCTGTTGTCTGCATTCAGTCTCAAAGAAAGTTATATGAACTTAAAAAGAGGTTGATTCTATCCATTATATTCCAGATGATTGTGACTGTTTTTTTCCCTTATGTCTACCATTTGTAATATTGTACAGGTCATAATTCTATGATTTACTTCGTTGACGATGTTGGACCTTCCCCTTTGGCTCAAAATGTTGCATTCCGTGATTTGCCTCTTCGTGATGTGGGTCAGCATCCTTTCTTGTTAACCTTTCTTGAGTATAATCATTTTGTTCACATAACTCTACTAACCTGAATTTCAATATGGAAATTGTGGTATATTGCGAATTTTCAGGTTTTATTTGTTTCAGAGAGAATGGCCATAGGAGTGGGATTTGACTGCAGCCCAATGGTTTTTGCTGCAGACAATAGAGGAATATGGTATGCAAAAAAACTTTAAAATGTTATCCATTCGTGTGAATCAAATTTTGTTCTTTTACATCATCTAGAGGGAGGGGGTGTTTTATAAGTTGACTGTGGGTCACACAATGGGTAAGACACAACACCCCCAACCCCCATAAAGAAAAGAAAAGCTTCCAATACTAATGGATTGAAGATGTGATTGTTTTTCCTTTTTTAACTAGGTAACTTTTACTCAGGCAGACAATGGGACTTGAGAGCCCGAGCTAATCCACTACCCCATACTTAGGGGTGGAGAGCCATTTTGGCCCAAAGGCCATTGGCTTCAAGATATGATTGTAGGATCTAGTACGATCACACAGAGACTACAAAAAAACACTTAGTTTTTTTTTTTTTTTTTTTAGTACCAAAAAAAAAATAAATAAAATAAAACCAGTTGGCACGACTGATTTATGACTTTATTTTCTTTCAAGAAAAATAGTGAAGTGATACCTGTCTTTTCGGATTCCTAGGAGCTTTATCCGATTCCTTGGTGAAAGGAAAGTGACATCTTCAGGATCAACATATGGTTCACAGGTATGGGCATGGTTAATTGTATGTCATTTAAGCTGTTAATGGGAGTAGGTAAAATTATACCTTTTGCCGATTCATAACATCAGGTTATTATGAACATTGACGAGCTCATTGATGTTAAAACTATCAGCTTCTATCAAGAGGGTTCAGGGCAAGGGCTAGATTTCATTAATGTGCATATCATCCCCAACCCCCTCTCCGCCCATGGACTTCCATCTCTCATCAAATAAACAATTTTTTTTTTTTTTTTTTTTTTTTTTCATATACTGGAAGTGTTTTGGCATTATTGTAACTTCTATAATATTAATTTGAGATTTTTAAAGTTAAGTATGACCAAGTAATGATAAACCATGAATTATTTTAAGAAAACTATCATGTTGTGTCACAAGAGAATTAACAAAAAAAAATTTGACTAGATGTGTGGCAACTTCTTTAAAGATGTCAAGTGTTCAGTCATTTCAACCACTTGAAAAGAGAAGCAGAAAATATTAAAAAGAAAATGTATGATGTTGGCTTCAGCACTATCGAGCTAACAAACTAGAAGATGTAATGTTCTTAGTTTAAAATGGCTTGGACGTGCGTTTTTGTCCTTCTGCTACATTACACGTAATTTTTCCTTTTCTTTATTAATTGTTAAGATTTGAACTTAGACCCGCCCAACCCTACCCCAACCCACCCATTATTACTTGTGCCTAAGCATAAGTGGCTAATGCAGTTACGCCAGCAATTCCAATTGTTACATATTTTCATCTAAACCCCTTTTTTGTTCTTTGCTTCTCCTGAAGAATTATTGTTTCGTGTTTTCTATTGAATTTTTTGAACTATTCAAAGCTGGCTCAATGTCGATAGTATGAAACTGGAAAGAATTGCATAATTATTTATGTATTTAAAATTGATTATGTTATTTTATTTTTCCCAAATTCCATAGGATAGTTGACTTCTGTAGTATAATGGTCTTTATGATGTCTTTCTTTACCAGTTCTCTGAAGCATTTGGGAAACTATATGGTGGGCAAACAAAGCATGGAGTGAGCAATGATGCAGTTGAACCTTCAAGATCACGTGGAGGCATTCATGAGAACTGCATCAAGTACTTGGTTACTTTCAATACTATTTTATTGCTCCTACCTTTTTTGGTTTCCTCATCTGTTAAACTTGTTTCTTTCAATTTCCCGATAGAGTAGCCCTTTTAATTATTGTGAGGTGAATGCATGACACAACATTATCTGGGAACTGTAGTTGTATTCTGCCGCTTAGGAGGCCTGATATCTCTACAATAGCACGCTTCAGCACTTCAGGTTTGTGAAAGTAAAAGAAAGCATTTAACCAAATTCTTGTTCAATCATATGTGTCATCCTCATTACCTATTTGGAAAGGGGCCTTTTTAGTTAATCCTAACGCCTCAATGTCGCAGGGCTGGACGGAAAAGTGGTTATATGGGATTTGGAGAACCAAGCTGATCTATCTGACTATTTGTAAACATTGATCTGTGAAGTTTTCACATCCTCGTACTTTGTAAAGAATATCTCTTTTGCAATATCAGGTACAGGAAATTTCTTTGTAATATTAATTTGGTTGTGACCAATTGCTGATAAGTCAACAGATACCCTTGCAGAATCAATTACAAGTTCAAGTAATTTTACTTTTGTATTCATGCCTATGACGACTGTACATGTAATGTAAGGAAAAAGAAAAGCAATGTATTGTGGCCTGCAACTTTTGCCAAATTTTATTTCAGCAAGTGGATGGAAAGAAAAAGATATGATATTCCATTAAATATTGTGGTTGAGCAAAGTTTTGTTTTGTTTGTTTCTCATGTTTTTATAGAATTCAAGTCTGGCAGGATGCTTGTTTACCACTTTAACATGCAATGTATGTGCTCTGATTTTATTTTTGAGGGGGGGGGGGGGGGGGGAGGTGGTGGGAGAGGGAGTGGCGGGGGAGGGGTTGGGGTGTAATGCATGTGCTCTAAACAAATTCTAGCCGCTGTATTTCATTTGAGTGGTAGGAGGAAAAGATTTTTCTCCATTTCATTTCGGATGAGCAAAGCAATCTATTTTAATTTATTTATTTTTTCTTTAATTTTTATCTCTGACACTTTGTGGTCTACTATTTATTGGGGTGGTCAATTACTTGTTCTTCGAAGAGGGACATGTTTGGTTCCCGTTAAGATTGGTAATTTTTGACACAACTCGTAAATTTGATACGGACTCAATGCGAAATTAAAAGGTTAGGGTTGAGAAGTTTGACCGGTTTAATTAAATGGTTCGGGTTAGGATTAATCTATATAGTCTTATATCTATGTTTCGGTAAGACTTAAACCCGACATGCGATATAATGACGGGCAATTTTCAATATAATCCGTGAAAGAGTTTGATCTGTTTAATTAAATGAGTCAAGTTGGAGTTTACCTATATAATTTGTACATGTGCTTTAACACGATCCGAACTCAACACGAACATAAATTGCCACTCCTAATTCTTGTAGACATAAGACCATTTTTATTTGTTCCACTAGGCACCTCTCTTTCTATTTGGCGCGTGCCACCCGAGCTTGTTTCCAGTTTTGGTTGTTGTGTGATGGGGTATTCGAGGCTTTGTTTTTTTTTTTTTTGTTTTTGGGTGGAAGCCAAGATGTATGTGCTTTTGGTAGAGGAAGGGTGTTCAGTGTTAAAAATCATCGAAGGAGCATGGATGTCTCTCGTGTTGTAGCATGGCTGTCGGAGACGATGGAAGCTTTAATTTGCGGAGGAGGATTGAAGGAATTTGTGAAATTCTAAAGGGTTGGCAACATTGCTTCTTTCGCTCAGAGAGGCTCAAATTGTCATGGTCGATATCTGTCGTTGGTAGAATATAGCAGTGGTGGGAAGAGTGGCTTCATCATTATTAAGGCCATAAATGAAGAAAGCAACTCAAGAACATGTTCAAGCTTGACTCGGTTAAGCCCGACTCGAGCTCGACTTAATTATTTAACAAGTTGTTCTTGAACTACGAAACTAAACGATATATGCTCGTATAAAACTCAGCTCAACTCATTTGTTAAATTGACTCATATATATATATATATATATATATATTAGGAAAAGTATACATACCCTACTCAAACTATCACTTCACTGTCAGTGTCCCTCCCAATCTACTTTGTGTAATTCTCCCCCTTAAACTACCAAAACATGTTAATGTCTGCCTTAAGATCAACAAAAAGACACAAATTACCCTAAATTTTTTTCAATAAAACAAAAATATTTATATAATTTTCTTTTCATTTTTTTATTAAAAAAATTATAAAAACAAAAACAAAAAATTATAAAAACTAAGGGGGTGGCCGAGCCGCTAGGATTTGCCTAGAATCGATTTGGTGGGTTTTTGGTTCGAAATAGATTTTTGCTCAAAACCGAATGTTCGACCCTCTCTGTCTAAACATTCGAACCTCTCTGTCCGAACGTTCGATGGTTAGGCAAAAAGTATATTTTGAGTGTATTTAGGTTTAGGGCTTGTGTTAGCTCAAGTGTAGAACTGTTGAGCAGTCTTTTCTCGGATTTCGAAGTTATGGAATCTCAAAAGGATTTTGAGGAAGCGCCGTACGACTCAAGTGAGTAGAAACTCACATGGATACTTGTTACCTTTTTGCATGACTTTCACCTCAATCTGATACTTAAGCGGAAAGTTATGGTCAAAATACTGAGACGTGTGTAGAATACAAATTTGAATCTAATATGATTTTAACTCTAAATAGAGAAATTCTGCTTTAATCATTTCCTTAATTTGATTAAACTTAACCACATCATATAGGTCATTTATTATGATTGGTTAGGCTTAACCACATCAGTGTGCTTTAAGCCCAAAATCAATGGAATTTCTTGCATCTTTATTAAAACCGAAAAACAATAAAACAACACAAAATCAAATAAATAACAATGGTAAGGAATTAACATATGCAAGTTAAGGAGTTTGAATGTGCAACATTCGACACTTATCACTACCTACATCTTGGCCATCTGCTGGCTCAGATCTGGAGGGTGGCCAGTGGCACCAGATAGGGAGGATGAAGCTCCATCCGCCGAGTGTCTCCCAGCTGGCGGCTGCTGAGCTTGTGGTAGTTGAGGTGCCTCAGCCGATGCCCATAAATGTGACCCGCTCGCATTGAAGAACCGGGAGGAGAAGGGTCCCCTGGATGTTATGGTGTGGCATCCATCAGTAGATACCTCGGCATGCTCGATTAGTCTCATAACAAGGGCCCCATATGGCAGGTGCGTCCCCTAATTTGCCGTCCTTCATAATGGAGTAGGCGAGGGATCCAAAGTCAATCGGCACTTTAGTCAGCACGATATACAGGCAGAGGGCCCTATCCCAGATGATGGAGGCGAGGCTATTAACTGGGAAGATTCAAGTAATGATGATCTTGTAGGCAAGGTGGGCCTCGTCTGTTAGGTCACTCGGGGCGAATCCTTCATTGCCCTTCAGCTCCATCGTGTGGGGCCGCCCTTTGCAAAACACTCCACCAGCAGAGAGCGAGGAGGCTTAGTGTTTGGTGTATACGGGGACTCCGAGTCAACCACCCGAGGAGTGTTGACAATGTTGATGATGAGGTCTGGGGTCACCTCAAAGGCTGTCTCTCACACCCAAGTCCAGAACGAGTTGCAGCGCCTGTGGTGGATGTTCACGTAGAACTCCAACACTAGTACCTTTCCCGCCAGCCGGTGGTCAAGAAGCATGGGCTCCCAACCCTAGAACTAAAATAGACTGCAGATGATTGGGGCCCGATTGGCAATGTCATCCATCATGACTTGCCTCTCTACAATGATGCCCCACCTAGCATAGTAGTGGGAGTACCAACTCTCCGCCTTGAAGCTACAAAATCGGGTGGTGTCGTAGATGACGCCGGTATGATTGTTCGGGGACGAACTAGGCTCAAGGTCGGGGTGGAGAAGCGCAGGGGCAGTATGGTCGGAGGATCCCTCCCCCATCGAGGCATCTGACTCTAGCTCCTAGGCCTCCTGCATCTTTAGCTCTATCCTACGTTGGGTGAAGGGCCTCGACGAAAAAGCAGCTGAACTAGATTTTGTCCGTGCCATCACCTTGCATTAAACATAAAACACATTTATCAACTGTCTATTCTATGTGTAACCCTAGGTGATGACCTATCAAACTCTAACATAAAAGTTGTGGAATAGGTCCTAGAAATCAAAACCCATCCTCATGCTGGGTTAGGGTAGGTGGGGTAGTCTAGGTTTCGTCCCATGTTTGAAAATCAAGAAGGGATAGTTCGGAGTGTGGTTTGGAAGGCTCTTTGCAACATAAAATGTGCACATGGAGGCAGTCTTTGCTAGAATATTGGAGAGGCTTGTGAAACTTAGGCTTCAATGGAATCATGTAATGTCAGTTCATAGCTAAAGGTGCAGTCAAATGCTCAATGAATGGAGTTCGAGCGTAGTCAATGGATTTGGTCCTTAGGGGTATTTTGGTCATTTTCAGATTTAGTCAAATTTCTAAGTTTGATTGGATAAAAGTTGGTGGGTTCAGATGTTAGGTCTTGCCTCAAATGAAAAACCATCCAAGGGGCCTCAATATATAGTCAAGGAGGCCCTAGGTAGGTGTGAAATGGGCAATGTCAAGTTGTTAGGGTCGGGGGTATTTTGGTCATTTTCAAATTTGGTAAAAAATACCAAAATCCAATTGGTTAAGATTGATGGCCTAGGGTATTTGGTCCTGCCTCCAAGGTAATCTGAAATAATGGTGACCTCAATATGCGAGGATACTGAGGTAAGTGGAATGGAATAAAAATAAAGGTTTAAGGCTAGGGGCATTAAAAAAAAAAAGGGAAAAATGCAGTTTACCCCTCTGAAGTTTCAGGGGTTTTGCAATTTTAACCCTGAAGTTCAAAAATTGGCAATCTACCCCCCTGAAGTTTCAAAATTTGGCAATTTAAACCTTCCGTTTGATTTTTCCGTCTAAATGGACGGAACTCAGCCCACGTGCCCCTCACGTGACTTTTTTACTCAATATCTTCCAATTTTGCCCTCAATATTATTACATGCTGACCCTCCCCTTTTGAACCCCACCTACACACGTTGCTCGTCCTTTTCACTCCAACAAACCCACACACCCACACGCTGAAGCACGACAAGGTGAAGAAGGGATTCCAGGATCTCGTGCTCCAAAAGTTCTGCCCAGCGACAACCATGAAGTCCAAAAGTTCGCCATCTCCCCTCTTCGCCATTTCTTATGAGGTATGCCCCAATTTCAAAATATTAGATCATCTAATGTTTTAGGGTTTTGTGTAGAGAAAAAATTGGGGGTTTTGTTGGAATATTGATTAGGGTGGTTTTTGTTTAGGGGAATATTATATGCCTCTTATTTATTATGGTTTAGCTTCCAATAAACATTACTTTTTCATGCTACAATGATTAATGGATGAACGGTTGTAAGCACTTGTAGCTTGGTTGGCCGTGGTTATTTTCTATGGTTTGAGATAGTAGTTAATAAAATGCTACGTAATTAATTAAATACGGAGAGGAGCAGACAAAGCTGAACAGTGTAAGCCCGAAGCTCAGGCTGAAATAAGCTTCCTACACTCTTCTCCTTCTCTAATTATTTTCCCAAAAAAAAGAACAGCATAGGTTTCAGAATACGTTGGTCACACGCATGCATTATTACCCATTTGAAATCTGATCAACAATAAAACAAATGTGGAAGCGGACTAATTATGTATTACTATATCATGTAGAATGGTGATAAGCGCCAAATGTTGCACATTTAAGCCCTTTAATTTGCATATGTTAATTCCTTAGCGTTGTTATTTGTTTGATTTTGTTTTGTTTTTGTGTTTTCAGGTTATAAATAAAGATGCAATTAATTCCATTGACTTTGGGCTTAAAAGCACACTTTGAGATGATTAAGCTTAGCCAATCATAACAGAGGACCTATATGTTGTGGTTAAGTTTAATCAAATAAAGGAAGGGATTAATTCGGAATTTCTCAAATTGGAGTCAAAATCGGATTGGATTTAATTTTGGATTCTGCATACATCTCTGTATTTTCGACATAACTTTCAGCTCAAATATCCGATTAAGGTGATTCAAGCGGCACTGAAAAGCTATCTCAAATTTCTACAAATCATTGTGAAATAGTATTTTCCTAATTCGGAGCGTCGCATTGCCAAAATTTCCCCGTAAGATAGGAACGCAATTCTGGGCGAATCCTATTTCGATTTGGACTTAGGTTTTCTTTATCCTAATTGGACTTGGACTTAAATTTCCGAAATTTCTAGGATTACTAGGGCTTTTAGGACTCTCCTAAGCCCTATAAATAGGCCTCTAAGCATTGAGAAAAAAAGACACACCGCTTCCTAGAGCTAGAAATCAAAAAATTGTCTTTGGAGCTTAAAAGATCATGAACGGCTAAACCCCTTCGTGGGGGTGTTGATGTAAACCTATCCAAACACAATGGTTTGATTGTATTTAATTTCTAGATTTTCAATTTATGCATGTTAATTGTATAACTATGAGGATTGCTACAATTGATTTTTGTTCTTCATATTAAATGCAATTGTTCTTAAATTCCAAAATCAATATTTGTGAAATTCTTCTCTTGTCTTAGAAAGTATTTTACTTTTATTGATCTCAAATCATTCTTGTTTTCTGTGATTATGAGAATGATGGTTATACAATGGGTTTAATTAATATATGATCAATAGGATTTGATAGGTCATGCCTAGGGAAGACAAATTGTACTATAACCTAGTTTAGTGTAATTTAGGTAGACAACCGTGCCAACCGAAGATGGGTTACACTTATTCATTGATTATATGTATCCTGTTAAAGAATTTGATAATTTATACCTAGGGAAGACGGGTCGTACCGCGTCTTAGTGGTTAGGTGGACGATCCGTGCCAACCGAAGATAGATTATGCTTATTCTTTAATAAGGTAGTTTCTTGTTTATTTATATTTATAACATGCATAGAATGAATTTCTGGGATTAATTATGATTAACCATTGTTGTGCGGATAGAGGTGAAGTCAATACCCTACTCTCTCTCTCTCTCTTATATATTTACTTCATTTATTTCCGTTTATTTTATGCACTTTAAATTTACACAAACAAATCATTCTCTTTTAATTAAGTTAATTTTAATCTTTCAAATTTTGATAATTAAACCCCTGCAGTCCTTGAGGTTCGACACCCTCTCTATAGCCATATCCTACAAAGATTCATCTTATTGCGAGTGGTTATTTTTATAATTCATATTTTTGGTCACAAAAATACCGCATCAATTTTTGGCGCCGTTGCCGGGGAATGCTTAACGGTTTTATTGTCAAAATTTAAGGATCGATTTTAGCGTAATAATTTATTTTTCTACTAATTTTAATTATGTTTGTGTTTTGTTTTTTTTTTTGTTTTGTTTTATTTTAGAATTTGCAAATAGGTCCGTAGCTGCCTTCTCTGTGACTACGATCGAGCGCACGGATGCACTCCAGCAGGAACCAAGCCAGCAGCGCTTGAGCCTCTCCTCGTTCGCTCGCATCCATCTGCGGTAGTACGCTCAAGCGCACCTTGTCGTGCGATCGAGCGCACTTGCAGCAGCTTGCATCCAGAACCCTGAGTGCTATCTAAGGCCGTTTGTGAGCGTGTTTGTTTTCTGTTTTTTTTTAGCTTATTTTTTTTTTCTGTTCTTTTTAAATTTCTGTTTAGTTTATGAGAGGTCGTCGTTCTTTGTCTTTTCCATTAATTTCTTGCGACCTTGAAATTGAACACACCCTTAGACAAATTAGATCCCAAAAAAACTCGAATTTGCTAGAAGAGCGTTCCACTGAGACCATGGGAGACGGTAACCACGTAGCTTTGCAAGATCATTATCTTCCCACCACTTACACTACTCCCACATGTCTCAGGTTGCCGGAAATTACGGAAACCCATTATGAAATTAAGCCCAGCACTATACGAAGTTTACCTTCTTTCCTAGGGCTTAGCACTGAAAATCCTTATGACTTCCTCAGTGATTTCGAAGCAATATGTGATACCACTAAAATGAATGGATTCACTGAGGATGCCCTAAGGATGCGTCTTTTTCGTTTCTCCCTCAAGGAAAAAGCCAAACATTGGTTCCAATCCTTAACACCTAACTCTATTACTTCTTGGGCTCAATTGCAGCAAGAATTTCTTAAGAAGTATTTTCCCATAGGAATGACCAATGATACTAGGAGAGCCATCACTACCTTCTCCCAGTATGAGGGAGAAGATTTCCATGAGACTTGGGATAGGTTGCAGAGTTTGCTTCGATCATGTCCACACCACGCTGTCCCGAAATGGCAGCTCGTGCAGTGTTTTTATGATGGCCTGACTGAGTCCAATAGAAAAATGGTGGATGCATCATGTGGGGGAACATTCATGTTAAAAAGTGAAGATGAAGCTTGGTCTATGTTTGAAAACTTGAGTAACAATTCTCTTCAGTAGGTTTCCACCAGACAGAGGGCACCAGCACCTAAAGCACTCAAGAAGGAGAGTTTGTATGAAGCAGGCCATTCCCCAAACATGGCCAACCAAGTGGTTGAAGCTATCTCCAAGAAGCTAGACCAAGTTCTGTTGACTGCTGGTTTTTCTCCCAATGCTGCTCACACACACACCAAATCATGCTCATTCTGTTCCAGTCCTATGAATCAGGTAAATAACTGCTCTGTTACTGGAAATTATACTGATATTGCAAATGAGCAGGTTAATGCAGCTTGCTCCAGACCGGGTAATGATCAGTACTTCAATACCTACAACCCCGGGTGGAGAAATCATCCAAATTTCTCGTGGGAGAATTCAAATTTTGGCAACTCAGCCCCAGGGCCATACAATCAAGCTCAATCCAACAGGCAGCCTTACCAACCTTATTCCACTTACTGGCCCCCACAGCAGCATTACCAGTCTCCATCAGAGTCTAATTTTGAGGATCGGATTCTAAAAGCAGTGAATGAGTTGACCAGCGAGATAAAGCAGTCAATCAAATCTCAAGAGGAAAGAGTAAACTCACATACCCACTCCATTGCCAAGTTAGAAGCTCAAGTCGGACAACTTGCCAATACCCTCAACAGGAGGGAAGAAGGAAAGCTTCCAAGTCAGCCAGTGACCAACCCTAGGGGACTATACATGGTAGAAGGAAGCACATCTCAACTGGAGCAAGTTCAAGCCGTCACCACATTGCAAAGCGGAAGATTGGTTGACAATCATGTGGAAGAAAAGAAGGATAAGCAAATCGAGGCCCCACAGAATCTGCATCAAGACAAAGGTAAACAAGTAAGCATCGAGGCATCTTCATCATTTACCCCCACTCCTGAGGTACCATATGAGCCTAAGGCCCCTTTCCCAGAACGTCTCAAGGCACCTTCCCACTTCGGGAAACAAGGAGAAAAGATACAAGACATGATGGAAACCTTCAAACAGGTTCAAATCAACATCCCACTCCTTGATGCCATCAAGCAAATTCCAGCCTATGCAAAATTTCTCAAGGACCTGTGCACTCAAAAGAGGAAGAATCAGAAGCACATTCCCAAGAAGGTCATTCTCACCGAGCAAGTAAGCTCTCTGATTCAGCATAACACTCCTCCAAAGTTCAAAGACCCTGGAGCGCCTACAATTTCATGCGTCATCGGAAACACTAAGATTGAGAGAGCTCTCCTTGACTTAGGAGCTGGTGTTAATTTGCTTCCATACTCGGTATATCAAAAACTGGGCCTAGGGGAATTGAAACCGACAAGTACTATCTTGCAATTGGCTGACCGCTCAATCAAGAAACCCCGCGGGATTGTGGAAGATGTCATTATCAAGGTGGACAAGTTCTACTATCCAGTTGACTTTATAGTTCTGGACACAGAACCGGTCCCAAATCCAGAGAAGCAAATTCCTGTCATCCTTGGGCAACCTTTCCTTGCCACAGCCAATGCATGCATCAATTGTCGGACCGGAGTAATGAAAATCTCCTTTGGGAATATGAAGATCAGACTGAACATCTTCAATGCCTTCCAGAATGCACCTAATCAGAATACATGTTTTTTCTTGGATGACATTGGAGAAACTGTTGAAGACCCACCTCCTGATCCTCTATCTGAAGTTCCATCATGGACCAACCCACCAAAGCTTATGCCTCTCACTTCAAGTACTCCATCACCTGATGACAACCCCACAAGGGACATATTTCAATTAGAGGTTGCTGAAGTTGATTTCATTGGGGTGGAAATTTTTTTGGCAAATTCCTTGGCTACCCGAGTTTTTGAGAACTCCCATAGAGACAAGAGGTTGATCATGAAACCAGTTCGGGACAAACAGCTTGAACATCGTCATGGGGAGCTTCAAGACCTATTAGCTGAGAAAAACAGTTTTGGGATGTTAAGAAGAATCCTCTTCCTTGTGGAGTGCTACATGATCATAAAGAAGAAGGGATGGAAGAGCTTGATTGGACTTCTGAAGGATCGAGGTAAGGTCCTTCGGGACTCGGACTTACATTGAGAAATGCCTTATAGGATCAAGCACAGTCCCTGTGCGCTTGACTCCTCACTCCACCGGGGCATATGATCTCCATCCAGGTTTATTTTATCCATTGTCGCTTCATTCTTTGTTTATCTTTTTACAACAATGTGTGCACTTGATTGGTATTTGGTTGGAGTATCACTTTGTTTTTCAGGACATGTGTTTTTGCATTCAAGTTTGGGGGTATGATATGCCTCCATCTGCTCATTCAGGTATTTCTGTACTCTTGATCTTATTCTTTAGTTCTATACATACATTGGGGACAATGTATGATTCAAGTTGGGGGGTATGGAAAAACAAAACACGGTCCATTTTTATGGTTATGTCATTCTTAAGCATATGGTTGAGCTTTGATTTTGGTTTGAAATTCGTTGGTAGGCTTAAAGTTGTGAACACATGATCATATGACTTAGGGATTTTGAGTCTTATTACTTACTTTTGGCAACATGAGATGCTTCTTGTTTCAATTTAAATCAATCTTGAGCACACTAGCACATATCTGTGAGGTATGAATTTTGAGACCAATTAGGTTTGTTTTCAATATCTTGAATTCTGTTGGGTGACATATTAGGTGAATAACTTTGGCATGCTATAAAAAAAAAAAATGAAGTTTGAATTTTTCGCAGAGTAACCGGACCTCTTGCCTCATTAAGCAGTGAGTGTTCGCGTCAAAAAGTGAAAATTTTGGGTTGATTAATAAAATGGCTAGCTTAGCTTCGTAGCCTTTTTGACTCGAGTTAGTAAGTCTTTAGGGGTGTCTTTACACCTAATGCCCTAAAGCAATTTGGTTTGGGAGACATTGGCCTAACACTCGATAAATGAGTCAACTAGAAAGCTTAAGGGAGCTAAGCATTACAAAGCCTTAAAAAAAAAAAAAAAAATGTATGCATTGGTTGTTTCATTTGATATGAAGTCTAATGAATTATGAGATGGTAAACATTCATATTGGAATTATTTTGAAGCCTCATGACTATGTGTTGGTTCACTTTACACTAATTGAAATTTGTGTATCTCAATCTGCCATTTGTAAGTGATTTGACTTGTAAATTCTTCAGAATTTTGAAGATGGAGCTTATAATTTTAAGCTTGCTAATGAATGAGAACCATTATTTTTGTGATGCTTTATCCTTTTGAATGACATAATGATGACAATGTTTGTGGGTATCATTCATGGAAAACCCTCACTAGACTTCACTCGTCCACTAAGGAATGCCTAGGGGTTTAAAAGGCTTGTTGCATACGCTAAATCCAATCGTACATCCCACGAAAGATGGATTTATCTTTTTGTTTTTCAGTTTATTTTATGTTTTGTATTGCTAAGGGACTAGCAATATGTAAGATTGGGGGTGTGATAAGCGCCGAATGTTGCACATTTAAGCCCCTTAATTTGCATATGTTAATTCCTTAGCGTTGTTATTTGTTTGATTTTGTTTTGTTTTTGTGTTTTCAGGTTATAAATAAAGATGCAATTAATTCAATTGATTTTGGGCTTAAAAGCACACTTTGAGATGATTAAGCTTAGCCAATCATAACAGAGGACCTATATGTTGTGGTTAAGTTTAATCAAATAAAGGAAGGGATTAATTCGGAATTTCTCAAATTGGAGTCAAAATCGGATTGGATTCAATTTTGGATTCTGCATACATCTCGGTATTTTAGCCATAACTTTCAGCTCAAATATCCGATTGAGGTGATTCAAGCGGCACTGAAAAGATAACTCAAATTTCTACAAATCATTGTGAAATAGTATTTTCCTAATTCGGAGCGCCGCATTGTTAAAATTTCCCCGCAAGATAGGAACGCAATTCTGGGCGAATCCTATTCCGATTGGACTTAGGTTTTCTTTATCCTAATTGGACTTGGACTTAAATCTCCGAAATTTCTAGGATTACTAGGGCTTTTAGGACTCTCCTAAGCCCTATAAATAGGCCTCTAAGCATTGAGAAAAAAAGACACACCGCTTCCTAGAGCTAGAAATCAGAAAATTGTCTTTGGAGCTTAGAAGATCATGAGTGGCTAAACCCCTTTCTGGGGTGTTGATGTAACCCTATCCAAGCACAATGGTTTGATTGTATTTAATTTCTAGATTTTCAATTTATGCATGTTAATTGTATAACTATGAGGATTGCTACAATTGATTTTGGTTCTTCATATTAAATGCAATTGTTCGTAAATTCCAAAATCAATATTTGTGAAATTCTTCTCTTGTCTTAGAAAGTATTTTACTTTTATTGATCTCAAATCATTCTTGTTTTCTGTGATTATGAGAATGATAGTTATACAATGGGTTTAATTGACATATGATCAATAGGATTTGATAGGCCATGCCTAGGGAAGACGGATTGTACTACACCCTAGTTTAGTGTAATTTAGGTAGACAATCTGTGCCAACCGAAGATGGGTTACACTTATTTATTGATTATATGTATCCTGTTAAAGAATTTGATAATTTATACCTAGGGAAGACGGGTCGTACCGCATCTTAGTGGTTAGGTGGACGATCCGTGCCAACCGAAGATAGATTATGCTTATTCTTTAATAAGGTAGTTTCTTGTTTATTTATATTTATGACATGCATAGAATGAATTTCTGGGATTAATTATGATTAACCATTGTTGTGCGGATAGAGGTGAAGTCAATACCCTACTCTCTCTCTCTCTCTCATATATTTACTTCCTTTATTTCCGTTTATTTTATGCACTTTAAATTTACACAAACAAATCATTCTCTTTTAATTAAGTTAATTTTAATCTTTCAAATTTTGATAATTAAACCCCTGCAGTCCTTGAGGTTCGACACCCTCTCTATAGCCGTATCCTATAAAGATTCATCTTATTGCGAGTGGTTATTTTTATAATTGATATTTTTGGTCACAAAAATACCGCATCAAATGGGTACCTCAAATGAAGGTGCAAACTCTTTTGGTTCAACTCATAGCAGTGGTTCATCTGCGGTGCAGCGCGTTTGCTTCTGCGAGCGGCCGACTATTGTTAAAACAGCCAACACTGAGAAAAACTTTGGAAGGAGGTTTGTGAGTTACGAAAACTGGAAGGCAAGTACATGATATTTTATGTAATCAATATATGAACTGTCATTGTTTATTTCTTTTGTTTAGTTTATTTAATTAATTTCGGTTGGTAATTGTTAGTTGTAATGTGTTTTGTAGATTAACCAAGACAGTGGTTTCTTTGAATGGCTTGATCCTAAAATGTGCTCCCTTGGTAAGAAGGTGGTACATCGTTTGCATCAAAGGCATGAATATTTGGAGGCTCAAGCGAAACGATATGAAACATTGGTTGAAGTTGAAGTTGGGAAGGTGAAAGCAAAACATGAGAAAAAAATTGTGCAACTGAAGGCAGAAATGGAGAGTGAAGCTCGGCATATGAAGGAACAACTGTTGAATGAGATATCTCAGTATCGTAAACAACTCGAGATTGTGGACATAAAGATGAATGCAATGAAAAAGAATTACCTTACAATCATTGTATGTTCATGTATCGTAATGATGTGTGCATTATTCATGTTGTTCTTTGGATACATTCCCAATGGTCACCACGTCTGCAAATTAAGTCGTGTGATGCTATCCTGAGGTTGAGCTGGTGGATCGTGGTGTAGTTTTTTGTTGTGATTTTGTGATATGTTAATATATTTACCAATGTGTAGTATGATAGAACTATGTAGTCGTATGTGAAGTTACTTTGTTAAAGACATTAGTCGATATGTTGATCATGAATCTAGTAGTCCCATGGGGATTTGTTTACTTTAAATACATTAGTGTCATGTGTTGTGACACTAATCTTTAGCCAATATGTGTTGTTTGGAGGAATTTTTTCCTTTTTTTATTTGTTATTTTTCATTTTTTGGGTTATGAGCAATATGTTGTTGCCACGCGTTGCACACTAAACGTATAAGCTAAACCTTAGAAGGTTTCCATAAAGGGTTAAATACTCCAAACCCCCTAGGGTTTCTCAACTTTATTTTTTTCCCCCCTGAGGTTTTATTTTTATCACAGGAGGTCCATGTGGTTTTGATAAATGACCAAGTTAGTCCATCCGTTAGTTGATTGTACGGACTGACACGTGGACCAATCAGATGCTGACACGTGGCACATATTTAATTTTTTAAATTTTTTTTTTTAAAAAAAAAAGAAAGGGAAAAAAAATTGGGGGTGGCCGAGGGTATGGGGGTGGCCTGGCCACCCCCATCTGGTCGGATGGGGTTGGCCGAGCCACCCCCTGGGCACCAGGGGTGGCTCGGCCACCCCCTTGGGCTCCAAGGGGGTGGTCGAAACCACCCCCAGTACTCACTGGGGGTGGGTTTCGACCACCCCCAACCACCATTGGGGGTGGTCGAAACCACCCCCAAGGCTCCATGGGGTGGCCGAGCCTCCCCCAGTGGGTACTGGGGGTGGTTTCAGCCACCCCCTTTTGCCATGGGGGTGGCCGAGCCACCCCCTGGTGCCCAGGGGGTGGCTCATTGGGGGTGGTTTCGGCCACCCCCAAGGCTCCGTGGGGTGGCCGAGCCACCCCAAGTGGGTATTGGGGGTGGTTTCAGCCACCCCCTTGGAGCCTAAAGGGGTGGCTCGGCGACCCCCATGGCAAAAGGGGGTGGCCGAGCCACCCCCAACTGGCCAAGAGCCACCCCCAATTTTTTTTTCCTTTCCTTTTCTTTTCTTTTTTTTTTTTTTTTTTTTTTAAAAAAAAAAACATTATTATAATTTTTTTAAAAAATTAAAAAAATGAAGTAGGTGCCACGTGTCAGCATTTGATTGGTCCATGTGTCAGTCCTAACGGTCAATTAACGGTCAACTAACGGATGAACTAACTTGGTCATTTATCAAAACCACAGGGACCTCCTGTGATAAAAATGAAACCCTAGGGGGGGAAAAAATAAAGTTTGGAAACCCTAGGGGGGTTTGGAGTATTTAACCCTTCCATAAATCAGGGTTTATTTAATCAGAGTTTTTGTTTTACAGGTATTAGTCCCTGTGTTGGATCATGAATTTGCCAATTCCAGTAGTCCCATGTGAGATTTGTTTAGTTTAAATGCATTAGTCCCATGTGGGATTTGTTTAGTTTAAGGCTTTAGGGTTTAAGGTTTAGGGTTAAACCATAAACCCTAAATTGGACCTCAACCTTAGTTTAACTCCATTAGTCCCAAGTGCGATTTATCTTACATTATTGTGTTGAAGACCGGGGGGATGTGTGTTCAAGACCTCGCAACGAGTATGTAGTACGCGAGATAGTGTTGAAGACCTTATTGTATTCAACAACTTTCAATAAAGATCCTCAAACCAAAACAACATACGAAAAATACCAAAGTTATAAATTTGGTTAAAGATACTCATACAAAAACAATACCAAAGCTGTACATTACATTGAAATATCCTCATACCAAAACAATTTACCAAAAATTCTCAAGCTTTACATTAAATTGAAATATCCTCATACCAAAACAATATACCAAAAATTCCCAAGCTGTACATTACATTGCAATATCCTCATACAAAAACAATATACCAAAAATAATACCAAAGATGTAAATTACATTCAAATATCCTCATACTAACACAACATACCAAAAATAATACCCCTGCCGTAAATTACATTCAAATTTCCTCATACAAACACAACATACCAAAAATAATACCACTGCTGTAAATTACATCCAAATTTCCTCATACAAACACAACATACCAAAAATAATACCACTGCTGTAAATTACATCCAAATTTCCTCATACCAGCACAACATACCAAAAATAATACCCCTGCTGTAAATTACATTCAAATTTTCTCATACCAACACAATATACCAAAAATAATACCCCTGCTGTAAATTACATTCAAATTTCCTCATACCAACACAATAACAATACGCAAAGTACATACCAAAACATGTCATTGTGCTAAACTTAGCAACCAACATAAAAACAGCATACCATTGTACTAAACTTAGCAACCAACAGACCAAAACAACATACCATTGTACTAAACCATTGTACTAAAATTAGCAACCAACATACGAAAACAACATGTCATTGTACTAAACTTAGCAACCAACATAGCAAAACATGTCATTGTGCTAAACTTAGCAACCAACATACCAAAACAATATGTCATTGTACTAAACTTAGCAACCAACACACCAAAACATGTCATTGTACTAATCTTAGCAGCCAACATAGCAAAACAGCATATCCTTGTACTAAAATTAGCAACTAACAAACCAAAACTACCTATTTACATGTCATTATACATAACACCTAACATACCACAACCAACATCGTAATAATTTACAAGTATAAAACATCTCTAACTATGGCTTCCAATCTGGATTTTTTCTTTTCCTCTTGGCCTCCATAATTTCTATTCCTTTTTTTATTGTTGTCACAATGCGCTTGCCTTTCACTTGGTCTGACGATGAAGAAGCATTTGCACCACCTCTGCCTGCCACAGATGGCGTTCCACCACCCCTTGTTGCCCCACTCCTTGCTTCCTCACCCCTCCCTACACCACCCCGGCTGCAGCACCCCTGGCTACACCACCCCTGGCTGCAGCACCCTTGGCTACACTACCCCTTGATGCACCACTCGTGACTGCCCCACCCCTTGCTGCCCCACCCCTAGTTGCAGTTGATACAGTTGAACCATCTCTTGTTAATGGCCTTTTCTTGCAGATCCTGAACTTGGGCCACCCCTAGTTAATGGCCCTATTCTTACAGCAGTTTTAGTTTCACAATCATCTTTAGTTAAGTCAATGTGTATTGGGCCAGTGTTTTTTTTGGGAACAATGTGACAAATACCAGCTATTCGATCCGAATGACGAGTCCTTGTTGCAGGCCCTCCTATGGACAACTTAGGAACTAGTACATCATCTAGATCGTCTGTTAAGGGTCTAAGTGGCTCACCCCATGATGGAGATAGTTCAATGCCTGCACCAAATCCATGTTCAAGTATAGCTGGTCTACGTGGAGGTGAGCCTTTGCCTTCATCAGCAACTCCAGTTGCAGGTGATACGCCCTCTTCATCAGCAGCTGCATTGGGAGGTGATGCTCTTCCTTCCACAGCACCCTCGGGGGTGGGAAATCTCTGCGTACATGGGCAAATCTGAGGGGAGGTGTGTGCTCTCGCTCGTCAACAAGGTGCAGGATGTGGATTTCCTTTCTATTGGAATGTGCACCAACACTTTTAGATGCTTTGCTGTTTGATATGCCCTTGTTCTTTATATGTAAAAAGAAAAAATAAAATAAAATAAAACAAATCAAAAATTAAGTTATATAAAAGACAATTATGAGGGTTAAAAAAAAGAAAAGAAATAGAAATCATTTGTTTGAGGTACTGTTTTTAACTACCTTAAAAACAGTAGATGACTGTGGGCCAAGTAGTCCATCACACAATGCCCTAAGTAAAGACATTTCCTGCTAAAATACATAATTGGCTTTAGCACAATTGCAACAATAACTTGTTAAATAGTGGACTACAATAATACCAAAACACTTAACAAAATGAAGACAATAATACGAAATAATTGAAGCACCTTCTTCGAAACGTTTTGTTTGCCTTTGGTCCCTTTAGGTGTACTGGAACCATCCCTTTGTGACTGCACACATAAGAACAAAAATATATTTAGTATCACAATATTACCATGTATAAAAGTAAATAAATAGGGAGTCCTTCAAGTACTTTTTCCACAACTTTTTGTTTGCCTTTTCTCGCTTCAGGTGTACTAGAACCAACCCTTTGTGACTGCACACATAAAAACGAAAATAAGTTTATTATCACAATATTACCATGTATATAAGTAAATAGGAACTTCTTCCACTACCTTTTGCACAATTGTTTGTTTGCCTTTACCTTTTGTCGCTTTAGGTGTTTTCGAACCAATACTTCATGACTGCACACACAACATCAAAAACAAGTTCAGTATCATGTATAACAACGAACTATAAATATTATAAGACATATCTTTATTAAATATGAGCTATATGTATGAGAAACTTACAATTGGTGTATCCGACTTCTTGCTATTAGATGATTCACTTCTATTGGTTGGACATGCCCTTTTATTGTGTCCAACGCCATTACACTTCCCACATTTCATTCGCGCTCCATACTTCCTCATCCGATATAGATTTCTCGGGTCCCTCCTCTCATCGGGAGCCCTTCTCCTTAGCTTCTTTGGCCTACTCGGTGCAATTCTTCCTTTTGGAGGCTCCAACTTATCATGACTTGTTTTGATCCACTGTTCCTCACTGGGCATTGGGTATATTACTGGAGCATATGCCTTTTTGCCACTAGATCCATAGCATGAAAATCGACTGCACGTGCAGATTGTGTTTCACAATCTTCGTCATTGATGATTGGCGACTCAAGTATATCACTCCTAGCCATTTCAGAGTTGTCATCATCATCATTATCATCATCATTGTCGCCATCACAAGATGTCTTCAAATTACGGCTACTGTTATCCCCTTCACCTCCGCTAACACCAGCATATCCCCCATCATTACCATAATGATCACTTCTATCATCATCACCCTCACCCTCATCATTATCATGTTCATCACCTCTATCACCCTCACCCTCGTCATTATCATGTTCATCACCTATAGCATCCTCACCCTCTTCAACACCTCTTTCATCCCCATCTCGTTCCTCTTCCTGACTATTTGGTTTTGTATTTGATGGTCTAGCCCCACTATCAATGTCATCAACATCTACATCAAAAAGATCTTCGTCATCACTAATCCTATCACGCCAGCAAGGGTCAGTAAGGTCAACCCTCCCTCCGTCCTCATCTTCTTCATCAACAACACCATCTCCGAAAGAAACAACAAATAAGTGAACTACGCTATGACCAGTGTGCCTAGCAACCATAAATAGTATATTATGGTCAGATGTAATCAAATGCAAACCATTGACTAGACTTTTACTAGGTTCTTGAAAAAAGATTAAATCCGCCGAGTTGTATCCATACTGTCGTCATATGCCTTCTAATTCGAAGTATGACAACTCATCAGGGTCAACACTCTCTGTATGTACTGCCACATCACCCCTCACGTACTCACATCCAAGTGTCCTGTTGAATCTAGCACCATGGTGGACCTCAAACACTAACCTTGAGTTGGCCATCCTACAAAGTGAAATAAACATTTTTAGTGAATAATTTGAATCAATTGGCCATCCTAAACTAATAATTTGAAATTAATTTCAAAGTCAATAACATGTCACATATAGGCGATGCATTAGAAATTGACATGGTGAATTCCATCCAAAAGCCAACAAACCCAAACCACCATTTGAAGGAAACAAAATAAATATATATATATATATAAAAATAAATATATATATATAAATAAATAAATAAATATATATATATATATATATATATATATATATATATATATATATATATATATTTGTTTCCTTCCTTCAAATGGTGGTTTACCAAAAAACAGAAACCCTAAGATTCTCCGAATCACACACCTAGTGGGTGCATGCCAGCAACAAACGTGAATTATACTACTGTGTGGCCCTCATTTTATCTGGTACGTATTTTATATATGTGTGTGTGTGTGTGTGTGTGTGCATCTCTTCAAAGAAAAGTTTGATTTACAAAAGAGAATTGACATTTCCCATTGCAATTTTCAGAAATAGGGGTCCACTATTGTAACTCAATGGGAAGAAGTAGAAAAAAAATCCAATTTTAAGTGAATATAATCACAAGTGCAACAAGGAGATGGAGCATATGATGATGATTTGTAAGTCATATGTTCGAGTCTATCAAGATTGTAGCTTCATTATAAAAACAGGGAGATATATATAGCCAAACACCAATACTATTTTTACTTTAAATTTCAACCAAAATCCAATATGCGGTTGCTTACATTTGTCTCTCATCCAACTTCCAAGTATATATATATATATGTGTGTGTGTGTGTGTGCGTGTGTCTGTGTGCATCTCTTCAAAAGATAGTTTGATTCACAAAAGATAATTAACATTTCTCATTGCAATTTTCAGAAATAGGGGGTTCAAAATTGTAACTCAATAGGAAGAAGTAGAAAAAAAAAAACAATATTCCCCCCAAACCACAAATTAACAAAAAACCTTAGTAGATGGTCCAAAATTAATTGCAAAATTGGGGCATACCGACAAAAATGATGAACCCAAAATATTCAACAATTCTCAATAACCCCAAAAACAATATTCCCCCCAAACCACAAATTAACAAAAAACCCTACTAAATGGTCCAAAATTAATTGCAAAATTGGGGCATACAGACAAAAATGATGAACCCAAAATATTCAACAATTCACAATAACCCCAAAACCAATATCCCCCCCAAACCCCAAATTAACAAACAACCCTAGTAGATGGTCCAAAATTACTTGCTAAATTGGGGCATACCGACAAAAACGATAAACCCAAAATATCCTAAACCCTAAACAATAACCTCAAAACCAATATTCCCCCAAAACCCCCAATTTCTATTTCTAAACCTTAAGGTAGATGGTAAATAATTAGTTGTAAAATTGGGACATATCGAGATAGCAAGCGAAGTTTATGGGAACAAGTTGTTTGCTTTCTGCTGTCCCCTTTCTCCACGCAATGGGACCACGAACAAGGGACCACGAACGGGGGACCACAAACAACTTCACCGAAACTGTCGGCTGGGTGTTGTCGTGATGTGTCGTGTGGGTGGGGTAGAAACAAAAGGAGACCACGCGATTTGCTGCTTGAATACACGAGGGGACCACGCTCTTAGAACTTTCTCCTTCATCTTCTCGTGCTTCAGTTGTGTAGTGGGATTGTTGGAGTGAAAATGTCGAGCAACGTGTGTGGGTGGGGTTCAAAAGGGGAGGGTTGGTCAAAATGTAATAATATTGAGGGCAAAATTGGAAGATAATGAGTAAAAAAGTCATATGAGGAGCACGTGGGCCGAGTTCTGTCCATTTAGACGGAAAAATCAAACGGAAGGTTTAAGTAGCCAAATTTTGAAACTTCAGGGGGGTAGATTGCGAATTTTTGAACTTCGGGGTTAAAATTGCAAAACCCCTGAAACTTCAGGGGGGTAAACTACATTTTCCCAAAAAAAAAAAAACAACAACAACAATAACAACAAGTAAAACTACCCTAAGATAGTAACATAACATCTATATGCTCAATCCTAAGCAAACTTTCAAAGACAAGAGGGAATTTCTATATCAATAATCATAAACCCTAGAAATTGAAAAGTTGAATTTTAATAGGTGAAAATCACATACCTTTGTAAAAATGAAGGAATGGGGCTGGAATATTTGGAGAGATAGAACTGAAAATCAGATTGAGAGTGTTTGGGTTGAGAGAAAATGGAAAAGAATAAGGTTTGAAGAGCGTTCGGCCATTTAAATTCATGAAACCTAGGTTTCTACGCGAATGTTCGGCATCGTGACCAAATGTTCGGCTATAAATGCGAACATTTGGTGGTAAGCCAGCGAACATTCGACCATAAATAATTTAAAGGTAACTGTTAGGTTGAAAGAGGTAAAAAAAAGTGAACAAAAATATAAAGTAAAATATTATGTGTGAAATTTGAGATATTGTGCATAAAACTTATTTGAAAAATTCATTGTGTAAAACATTTAAATAGATTACAAATAAAACAACCACTCCTAAAAACAAGGACCCACTTAACCACTACTAGAATAAAATGGACCATTAAGTAACTGAAACTCCTTAACTAAAAGACTTACTTGCAACATGATAAACTAACAAACAAATAATGCTCACTAAGAGATAGGGACACTAACACATTACTCACACAACAAGCTAAGAAATAGGAACACATTTTGCTTATTTTTAACACTCCCCCTTAATGCAGAATGCTTACAACTTCTAACAAATCTCTAAATTGAATGAATTTATTTGAAAGAATGGGCTTTGTGAATATATCTGCAAGCTCCTCATTTGTAGCTTCTTGTTGATGTTGCTTCATGTCTTCTAAAATTAATTTTAGCCAACCAACATGACAAGTTATTGAAGTTACAACAATATTCTTTGTCTCAGCTTCAGCAGATAAGAATGTAGTAGATAACTGCTTCTTTGAACTCCAAGCAATTATTCCTAAACCAAGGTTGAAGATATATTCCGTTGTGCTTCAACAATCTTAATAAACTTGTCCAATTAATATAAGAAAAACTACACAGTTCAAAACTGTAGCATTAGTATGCCAAAGACTGTAGGAGAATGTCTCCTTCACATATCTCAGCACCCTTTTGGCAGCACCATAATGAAGCTTGCTAGGAACCTTGATAAGAGACTTGTAGCTTGCATTATATCCGGCCTCCTATTTGGTAGATACAATAAAGTTCCAATCGAACTTCGATAAGCACCAACATCAACTTTTTCTTCTCCATCATTCAAACTAAACTTCTTATTGGCGTTCATAGAAGTCTCCATTGGGTTGCAATCATGCATCCCAATACTTTCAGAAATATCATTTCCATACTTCCTTTGAAACGTACAAATTCCATCATCACATTGTTGAATTGAAGGCAAACCATCCACCTCAAGTGCTTGTTTACCCCAACAAGATTGAAAGGAAATATTTTGTTTTTAACCATAGGGACATGGACTAACAAATTCTACTTGGTTTTGTTTTTATACACATAACATGATAAATATTCAAACACAATAGAATAACCTTCTTCTACAAATTGCCCCACGCTTAACAGATTTGAATCCAAATCAGGAACATACAAAACATTGTATACTGATGTCCATTCCACATGAGTTCAGCTTTACATTACCTTTGCCATGTGCTGTGTTGTGAGTTTTAATATTACTCCCAAGTGCACGAGCCGTTTGCAATATAGCTTTTGCAAGTGCGATGTCGAATCCATAGGGAATTGTGTTTTTGAAGACTAAATATGTCTAAATTAATTTAATCCTAACCTAGTTCCAAAAGATTTTTGATTTTGAAAAAAAGAAAACATAAACAACAAAAAATAAACAAATAATCAACTAAGAATGTACTAAGGTTGTGGAATTCACACTCACCAAATCAGAACAACACATTCCATGTTCATTAGTATCATCTAAAATTCTCACAAATAAAATCCTATGTCTGTCTTACTATGTTTCATATATTAATTAAATCATCTAATGTATTCATCCATTACACAAATCACAAAAGATATCTGGATTAAACCAAATCATCAATTGTATTCGTAAGACAAATCACAAAAGATATCCAATTTTATTTTGATAAATAAAGATCCAAGCAAGAATTAAATGAAACCTTCCTAAATTATCACATGTATCCATAAATCACAATAGATATCCAAGAGTAATCTCAATAATTGAATTTAAGCAAAAAACAATTGAAATCTTAAAAACCCATAAAATCAGAATAATATTGACTTACAAAAGAATGTTGTTGTTCTTCATTGGTGAGGTTTCATCCTCAACCTTAGTTGAGAATTTACCTCCACATGATCATGATAAATAAAACCTAAACCTAAGGAAAACTAAAAGAGAGAAAAACTGTCAAAATTTGGACTTGGTCTCCTTGCCTCTTTCTTGAGGCTTAGTTGTCTTTTTATAGGAATTTCTAGGGCTTAAAACCCTAAAAACGGCGCTAGGGCATATTTGGCAGACGAATGTGATCAAGCGCAACCCAAATGGGATCGAGCGCACGATGCTGCGCTCGATCCTACTTTTATGACACTTTTTCTAGCTTTATTTCAAACTCCGTATTTTTCACTTTAAATGCGCAGTTTTCTCTTACCAACCTACAAAACACTAAAAATAAAGAACTAACACAAAATATTAGATTATGACACAGCTAAAGGATTAACAAATGTAAATAAAGGGTCTCAAATATGCAATATTTGACACTCATCAAATCCTTCCAAACTTACATTTTGTTAGTCCCTTAACAAAATAAAACGAAAAACTAAATGAAAGCATAAAACATAAGTCCGCTGTCGTGGGAGAAACGATGGCATTTAGCATATGCAACAAGCCTTTTAAACCCCTAGGCATCCCTAGTGGACGAGTGAAGTCTCTTGAGGGTTAACCGAAATGAAACCCACAAACATTGTTAGTATTATGTTATTGAAAAGAATAAAGTTTCGCACAGACCATGGTTCTCATTCATAAGTAAGCTTAAAAAGACAAACATCATCATCACAATCATTAGGGCATCCAAAATCAAATAACTCATAAATGAACAATTGAGACATCACATGTTTGATAGGTGCAAAGTGAAATTAACATACACTCGTGAGGCTTCAATTTACTCTCAAGATAAATACCTCAAAATTCGGTGGAATCCCCAATAAATGAAGACAACCAAGGCTTGAGTCAAAATATGCATTTTTTTTTTTTTTTCGTGTGTAGGCTGTGCAATGCTTAGCTCCCTTAAGCTTTCTAATTGACTTATGTAACAAGTGTTAAACCAATGACTCCCAAACCAAACGGTTTTAGAGCACTAGATATAGAAACATTCCTAAGGGATTAATAATTCAAGTCAAAAAAGGTTATGGAGCCAAACAAGCCATACAATCAACCAACTCGAATTTCACACCTTTTTACGCGAACACTCAATGTTTAAGAAGGCAAGAGGTCGTCCCCAAGAGGTAGCTCAATCGGCTGGGACCACGCATAATAAAACGGAGGTCACTAGTTCGAATCCCCCTCCCCCCTCTTGGGCGGACACGACAAAAAAAAAAAAAAAAAAAAAAAAAAAAGCAAGAAGTCCTATTATTCAGTGAAATACTCAAAACGATTTTTTTTTTTTTTTTTTAACAAGCCAAGGTTATTCATCAACAAGTCATCCAACAAATCTCAAGATACACATGATTCAATTCAAATATCATACCTCATAATAGAATATATGCTAATGTGCTCATGATAATTAACTCAAAACAAGTGAAGTCTCTCTAGTCCAAAAATGAGTCAAAGGACTTAGATTCCTAATGACATGATGATAAGTTTAAAATTTTAAGCAAGCCAATGAAAATCAAACCACAGGTATAGCTAAACTCATACTTAACAACAACATAGCAAATTTTTTATTTTTTTTATTATTACTTTTCTTAGACAAATAAAAACAAGGGTTAAATACTCTTTTGCCCCTAGGGTTTTAAGACTTTATTTTTTCCTCTTACGGTTTTATTTTTATCACATGAGGTTCATGTGGTTTTCATAAAGACCAAGTTGGTACCTCCGTTAAAATTCTGTCCAAAACTTAACTGAACGCCACGTCAGCACCAATCAGATATCGCCACGTATCATATAATTAATTTTTTTTTAAAAAAATTAAAAATATTAAAAAATTATATATATATATATATTTTTTTTTTTTTAAAAAAAAAAAAAAAAAAAAAAAAAAAATTGGGTTTAGCGGTGGTTCCTGGCCTGATGGGGGTGGCTCGCACCAAGCCACCCCCAAGGAGCCCAAAGGGTGGCTGAAACCACGCCAAGTGGGTTTCTGTGGTAAATGAGAGAAATTAGTAGGAACTGCTTCTAAGTTTGGAATGGCAAGAGGGTCTTGGATAGTAAAGGTGGAGAGAGCAGAGGATTGGTGTTTGGCTAGGGAGAGAATTTTGAGGAAGGCCAAGCAGTTTTGGTTTCTTGCAACCCTAAAACAACGTATTTCTCATGGCTAGAGAGTGGAAATGGTGGAATTCCAAAATAGTTCATTTCTAGAAAATACAGCTTAGAGGTGAAAGGGACAAATGGGAAATCATGAAAATTTGAATTCCCAAGAGATGGAGCGCCGATCTCTTGCCCATGCCTACTCACTTGATTGTCTATTCACCTAATTTAGAGATGACTTAATTTTGTCTCACTATTTGTCATGAACCAGATCCACCCACGAAAACCAGTGCGATCCCCTGCCTTCTTCAACCAGAAGCGCAGGGGCTGTCGTGGAACAAAATGCAGCGCTAGCAACTGTTTGAGATGGACGCCGAAGAGAGAGAGAGAGAGAGAGAGAGAGTGAGCGCATTTAGAGGGAATATAAAACAGTGAGTGCGCTCACTATTTCTTTTTTCCCTTTTTTTTTAAAAAAAAATATATAATTTAAATATATATATATATATATATATTTTGTAAAAATTAATTATATGACACATGGTGACATCTAATAGGGTTGGCGTGACGTTCCGTTAAGTTTTGGACAGAATTTTAACAAAGGTACCATCTTGGTCTTTATGAAAATCACAAGTACTAGCTGTGATAAAAATGAAACCCTAAGGAGGAAAAAAATAAAGTCTTGAAACCCTAGGGGCAAAAGAGTAACTAACCCTAAAAACAAACAAACAGATAGAGTGTCTTTCCATACCCCCAAACTTGAATTACACATTGCCCTCAATGTGTAGTATAGAAATACATTACGAAAAGTACAGAAACATTAAGGTGTGAAAAAGACCAGGGCGTCCCCCAAACTTAAACTCCAAAACACTTGTCAACAAAACTTACAGCAATATTTTCTCATAGAAACAAACATCAAAAGATTAATTGCTGTGAGAAAGAAAAAATAAAATGACAAGAAAGAAAATGACAGAAGAAAAAGAACTCAGAAATGAAGTACGAAAAAAAAAAAAAAAAAAGGAGAAAAAAATACATTACTTTCCCTGATCATTTGGATGTCCAACCAATCCATTCCACCCTTTATTCTTGAAAACTTCATAGGACTCAGGAAGAATGTTCCTCCATCTTAGGTAGCCAACTTTCTTGCTTAGACAGATTTTCTTAGGAAGATGGTTCCTAAATTTGTGACCTTGTGTGCATGGATCCAACCAATCCATTCCACCCTTTCTTCTTGAAAACTTTATAGGACTCAGGAAGAATGTTCTGCCATCTTAGGTAGCCAACTTTCTTGCTTAGACAGATTTTCTTAGGAAGATGGTTCCTATATTTGTGACCTGTGCATGGATCCTTGAGAAGTTTAGCATCAGATGGCTCTTTGAGACATTGAAGAACTGAAGCTTGGGGTTCATGATGTGTCTCAAGAGGAATTGTGATGAAGGAATGAGCTTCAGTACTCATTTCCTTGTCATTGGACAAATTTGGAGTTGACTAGGGCTCACTTTTCTCTAGGTGCTCAACTTGTTCCTCTTTTTCTTCCTCCTTATTGTTCTCCACAATTTCCTCAATCCCAAATGTGGTGGTGGTTTGGACATGCTCATAACAAGAATTGCTAGCAGCTTCGTCATCAATCATGTAGTGTCCTTTAGCCATTAGTTGACTTTGACTCTCTTCTTTCTCTATTCTGTTGAATTCAGCAACTAGATGATCGACTTGTCCTTCAAACCTTGCAATTTCTTGAGTGTTGACCAGGGTGGCATCCTTTAGTTCTTGAATGGCTTGGTTATTGACAATGGTGGAATTCTTAAGCTCTTGTATGCACTTGCTTTGACTCTCTTCCTCCTCTATTCTGTTGAATTCAGCAACTAGATGATCGACTTGTCCTTCCAACCTTGCAATTTCTTGAGTGTTGACCATGGTGGCATCCTTTAGTTCTTAAATGGCTTGGTTATTGACCATGGTGGAATTCTTAAGCTCTTGTATGCACTGGCTATTTGATTGCATGAATGCTTTGAGTGTGTCTTCCAATGATAATTATGGTTGTGGCATTTGAACGGTGGACTGGCCGGTTAGTTGCATGAAGGATTTGAGAGAGTCTTCCAACGAAGATTGTTGAGGAGGATAGTCATATGATGAAGGATGGAGGACTTGGTTATCGAATTGCGGATAGTCTGGATGGTGCAGTTCATGATCTTGGAGAGCATAATTTCCTGTAGCCTGAGTTGACTATGGGAAATCAGAATGATTGTTCCATCCCGGGGTGTAAAAATTGGCATTTGATTCAAACACCGGGCTGGAGAAATTAGTGTTCATTTGCTCATATAAAAAATTATAAAATTGTCCCCATGATGGACAATTACTATCACTATGATAAGGATTCGAGCAATATGAATATGGTTTATGTGGTGTGAAAATGTGAGGGTAGTTGGTAGGAGCAGGTGTCCTACAACTAGGGGAAGCGTTAAAATTGCCAGATGGAAAATTCATGCTTCACGTCACTCTTTAGCATGAAAATATCCCATATATAATGGTAACCATTTTTTTTTTTTTAAAGAAAATAAAAATAAACAAAAATAAGTATTATAAAAACGAAAATTAAACTAACAACGAAGCATAAAACTAAACAAAATACCATAGATTAAAAACTCACAAAATGGGCAAAAATTAAATTTGGCAAATTGGTATTGATCTGTCTTGGTGTAGTCTGCGGACATGTGCTTGAGCGCAGGCGGGATAGGATCGAGCGCAGTTGCACTGACCTGTCAGTGATACTGCTTGCTGCGTGCATGCACTCGAACTTGCCCGTGAAGTTGTCGAGCGTAGGCGTACTCAACTAGGCCAAATGCTGCCTTGGTCGCGAGTGCGCTTAAGCATAGCATGGCTGTGCTCGATCGCACTTGCGTTGTGTACAGAGGTAGATGCGATCCGAAGTTACTACTTTGTGTCCTAGTGTGCTTGAGCGTACTGATGTGAGCTCGAGCGGATGCTGTAGGGCTGGTCCAACAGAATTGCAAAACATTAAAAAAAAAAAAAAAAAAAAAAAAAGAAGGAATTTTTTGCTTTTCTTATTAGTACAGGAATAAAAGAAACAACTTGCAAAATTGAAATCCTAATTATAACTAGTGGAAAGATAAAATCAATTTAGACATAAATTGAATTTAAAAATCAAACAATTCTCCGGCAATGGGGCCAAAAACATGTTGTGAGTTTTAATGTTATTCGCAAGTGCACGGGTCATTTGTAATATAGCTTTTGCAAGTGCGAGGTCGAATTAACAGGGAAAAGATTAAATATGTCTAAATTAATTTAATCCTAACCTAGTTCCAAAAGATTTTTGATTTTGAAAAAAAGAAAACATAAACAACAAATAATAAACAAATAATTAACTAAGAATGTACTAAGGTTGTAGAATCCACACTCACTAAATCAGAATAACACATTCCATGTTCATCATTATCATCTGAAATTCTCACAAATAAAATCCTATGTATGTCTTACTATGCTTCACAAATTAATTAAATCACCTAATGTATCCATTCATTACACAAATCACAAAAGATATCCGGATTAAATCAAATCATCAATTGTATCTGTAAGACAAATCACAAAAGATATCTAATTTTATTTTGATAAATAATGATCCAAGCAAGACAATTAAATGAAACTCTCCTGAATTATCACATGTATTCGTAAATCACAAAAGATATCCAAGAGTAATCTCAATAATTGAATTAAAGTAAAACAATTGAAACCTTAAAAACCTATAAAATCAAAATAATATTGACTTACAAAATAATGTTATTGTTCTTCATCGGTGAGGCTTCATCCTCACCCTTAGTTGAGAATTTACTTCCACATGATTATGATAAATAAAACCTAAACCTAAGGAAAATTAAAACTAAAAGGAAGAAAAACTGTCGAAATTCGGACTTGGTCTCTCCAGCCTCTTTCTTAAGGCTTAGCCATCTTTTTATAGAGGTTTCTAGGGCTTAAAACCCAAAAAAGGGCGCTAGGGCATATCTGGCAGACAAGTGCGCTCAAGCGCATGGCCAGTGCACTCGATCGCACTCGGGCATGTAGCTCTTCTCTTGTGGCGCAACACTTGGGCGGCTTGCTGGTGGGCATGAGTGCGCTCGAGCGCAACCCAGATGGGATCGAGCACACGATGTTGCGCTCGATCCTACTTTGATGGCACTTTTTCTAGCTTTCTTCCAAACTCCATATTTTTCACTTTAAAAGCGTAGTTTTCCCTTAACAACCTACAAAACACTAAAAACAAATAACTAACACAAAATATCAGATTATGACACAGCTAAATGATTAACAAATGTAAATTAAGGTCTCAAATATGCAATATTTGACACTCATCATGCTAAACGTATGGTTCCATCACCCATCTTCACTTTGCTTGTCACGGATTTATCCAAGATAGTGAAGGCTTCCAAATTGGTTGTCATGTGATTACTATACCCACTATTAATATACTAATCATCTGTCGTACATTTTTTAGCAGAATAACACGCAAGAAACAAGTATTATGTTTCTTCTTTCTCTTTTTCTTTAGCAAAGTTTGCTTGTTTTTCTTTGAGCCTACAATACCTCTTTATATGGCCATAATTCTTACAATAAGAACATTGGGGCTTTCAATAAGAATTTTCACCTTCATCACTAACTTCAACTTCTCTTCCATTATGATATTGGTAGTTGTTACTTGCAGGGGTGGAGGGAAGGGGGTTGAAAGGGGTCAAATGCCCCCCTCAACCTCCAAAATTTTCCCTTACTCCCCCTTATTCCCGATAGAAGTTCCCCATGGATGCCCTGGCTGCCCCATTCTAAGCCACTCATCAGGGACAAAACTTTTCCACTCATCATGCGGACATCTCTAACTCAGTAATTCTGTATTTTAGTTTCTTCTTCTTCTTTTTTTTTTTTTCTTTTTTTTTTTTCCTGTTTGTGTTTTCTAGAGATTTAGGTTAGATGAAGGAAGAAGAAGACGATAGACATAATTTTAACAAAACACTGCGTTTAAAATAGTATAGATTGACCAAAGTGCTCCGTTTTTCAAGCTTCAGTTTTGAAATTTGTAATACGGCTTCAAAATACACACCGTTTTCAAAGCATATCAATCACTTCATTTTTTTCTAAACAAGGAGCAAGACAAGCAAGGATATTGTTGTCGGTTGATAGTGGGGCTAAGTATAACTAATGCTAGTATTGGAATGGTGGAATGATGGTCCTCTTGTCTTTTTCATTTCTTTTTTATTTTTCCTTTTATTTATTTATTTTTTTTAGCACACTTTTCTTTTCTATTCAAATTCCAGTGGATGAGAATCATGAACGTTGAGACCAAATTACCAAAACGAGTCGTTTAATATAAAGTTTATTATTGTTTTTTTTTAAAAAAAATAAAGTTGATTAACACCAACATAAAATAGTGGAATGGTTCCAAAACCTCCATTATTCCAAACTGAAGTTCCAATGTTATTCAAAAGTTTGAAAATTTGAACAATTTGCAAATATGGCAATTTGTTATGTTCAACAATTTTTCTTTCTTGCGAAGTTTTCGGTTTTATACTGATTTATTTTAAAATAATAAAAATATCTATATAAGTTTTATATTTAAATTTGCTTGTCTAAGATATAGGCAATAATGCAAAGAAATATTTTTCAATATATAATTGTAGTTACTTTAGATTATGGAGAACAACAATGATTCTATTGAGCTCCAACCAACTTCTAAACAAGCTCCTCTTGAAATAAATTTAGCAAACCTATGGTTAGATCTAATTATCATTCCTTGCTTAAGAATAAAAAAAATATGATTACTGTTCTAATTATAGAGACCAAATCTGAAAAGTATATCAACAAAAAGAATCATGTTAATGAGTTAATCATGATTTTTCTAAAACACGATTTAAAAAAATAAAAAAAGGCGTCGTTTTAATTCAACATGGTTCAACTTTATTTTTTAATCTTGTCCCTCCTAAACCAAAATCCTGGCTTTGCCACTGGTTACTTGAACGTCTACCTCCTCGACCATCTCTTTTTCCACGAAAAAATGGCCTTCACGCCCTCTTGTGGTTGAACCATTGCTTGTAGACTCACTAGTCTCACCACTTGTTTTGCCTTTAGAAAATTGCAATTTTGTATAAAATACATTTTCTATGGAATTTTCTTCATATCTTTTCATCATGTCTTCATTAGATTGAAGGGAACCAAATAATTCATCAACTGTACACTTAAATCCTTAGATTCTTCTATGGCAGCCACCACGTGGTCATACTTCATAGGCATACTTCTCAGAATATTTTCAACAACTTTCTAATGAGATAAATTTTTACCAAATTTTCTTATTTGATTCACAACGTCTAGCATATTAGTGAAATAATCATACTTAGACTCACCTTCTTTCATCATCAAACTTTCAAAGTTTCTGCGAAGAGTTTGAAGTTTGATGGTCAATACCTTGGCATTAACTTGATACACTTTCTGTAATGCACCCCAAGCATCCTTCGACTTTGTTGCAGCAGCAATTCGGGGTCAGTGAAGAGTTTAAAGTTTGATGGTCAATACCTTGGCATTACCTTTAATACCCTTTCTGTAATACATCCCAAGCATCCTTTGACTTTGTTGCAGCAGCAATTCAGGGAAAGATGGATTCATCCACAACTTGTTGAATGAAAAAAACACCTTGGCATCTTTCTTTCGAAGGTCCTTGATAGTGTCTGCGGAAACTCCTGTTTTTGAATAGCCTTTTTCCACTAAATCTCATAGGTCTTGGGAAAGAAAGAGAGTCTCAATCTTTGTACTCCAAATGTCATACCCAGCTCCTTGAAAGAGTGGTAGTGATGGCTGTGATCATGGCCAGCTTTTCCTTTTTGTCGACACAGCCCACTCATCCAATGCGTGCCGAACTTTCTAAGAGTAATTGGTAAACTCAAAGAAACCATTTGATGATTTGATCATAGACCAGGTAGTTGCTTATAGTATTCGTGAGGTGGTAAGGACCTTTAACAATGTTAGTATGATCTTGAAGTAACAAAAACAAAATGTGCTACAAAGTACTTAAACATCATAAACACCTGTACTTGAAGCTAAAAACAAACTAGTACCATCCATCCACACATATTATGTGACAAGTTTATCCAAAATACTTAAAACATATGACGATGAAACAAGACAACCTTAGATTCAAGCATAAGTATTTGGCTCCAAAGATTAGCAAAACCACCCATATTTTACTACAAGTTTCAGTTCTGTTCACTGTCAGATGACTGGGGGTTTCTTTCTCTTTGTAGCAGAACCATTGGATCCAAGAACATCACCTGGTGAAGAAGCATTGTGTGATGCTTGAGATGAAAAATTAACTGCCGTTTGTTTTAGTAGCTTTTGTAAGATTTAAGATCAAGATGAAATCCTTCAATTTCTCCTACATGTCAGAGAAAACAGGATTGCCATTTTGATACTACAAGCAAACAAAGAAAAAAAAAAAAAATGCCAAATCATTAGCATATACATAATGAAAGGATCATCCCTTTTAATGCCTAATAGGAGTACCTGTTACCATGAAAAACTTAATAAGTAGCATGTAGAACATCTTTATCATTGTCTATCACAAAAGGAAACGCCGTTACGCTTATAAAAGTATAATGTAGTTTTAACAACGCTCGTTTGGGTTAAGAAAATGCCTTCAAAAAGGCGCACGAGAAAAGTAATTAAAATAACACTTTGGGTTTGGAAATAGTTTTAATAACAAAAACTCGTATAAATGCTAACTCAAAGCTTACATGAGGTGAAAAATCCATTTTATTTCATTTGAAATTCATTTCGAAATACATAAGCACCTATCACTCAAAAGTGCAAATACTAAGTACACGTGCATAACCTAATACCCTAGCAAACACTAATCAGCTAAGTACTACCTACTTAATCTGGATGGAATCTTCTGATGGGTCTTCCTCGTCTTTGACCATAGCCTCATAATCCTTTTCGATGCTTACGAGAAAGGCAACCTTCTGGCGATTGGTGTCTGTCTACAGTGCTCCAGCCTTTAGCAATCGTACTTCTTTTTGTTCCATCTTCGCGTACTCGTCATCCACTTGGGTCATGTGTTCGTGTATCTCCCGCTTCCTTTCTGCGCTCAAATACGGGTTATACTTCCTAGGGATTGATGAAAAATCTCATACTACTGATACGTTACGGTGCTTCCATTTTGCAGCTACTTCCGTATTGTTGGGATTCTGCCATCCATACTTCTTCTGGGCCACGGGTGTAGGCTGAATGCATTTCCTAGTTAACTTAGCCAAAACTGTCCAATCATGACCTTGCCCCATATACGTAAGTCGTCGTGCTGCCAAGGGTGGCTTGTAACCTGGCACGTATGGCCCGTATTCCTAGGCCTATAAATGAGCTGAGATGATTCGAGCTTTGGCAAACTCGTACCGACTCATTTAGACAGACAGCAAAATGAGCCGATCTCAAGCTCGAGCCAAGCTTGAAACCTCTGGCTCAAGATTGACTCGTTGACGATTTTGACACACTCGGGATTGTACTCGGGATTGCAAAAGGGAATTTTCGAGCCGAGTCGAGCCCTCGATTAGCTCGACTCGGCTCGAGCTCGAGTTAAAAACATAAGTTTCAAAATAGTGAAATTGAGCCCAAGCCCGAGCTCGAGCTTGGTCAGAAAGCCTTTTGAGCCTTAAATGGATCGCTCGGGCCGATTAAGGCTTGTTAACATTAATAGTTAAGAATAGTATTCTAACACATTTACAATTCAACAATGTTTTAAGTTTATTCCAAATGCCAATTACAAATCAGATAATTCCAAATGCCAATTACATATCAGGTAAGATTCACTAGATCAAGTTATATTCAGGACAAATATTACCAATGTAAAATTTAGGACAAATATAATTTACAGATTACAATTGCAGAAATTGTGAACACCTAAAATTACATGCTTAGACAAGTATATTAGGGCCTTACAAATCAAGCAACTTCAAATTGAAGAAAACAAATTAATTTACAAACAGAATAACTACAAATCAAATTGAAGAAATTATAGATGACTGAAATGAGTCAAATGACCAAAAGCCAAAATTCATCTAAAGAGACTACTCTTCATCCTGTTCTCCAATTATCCACACCAGTCCACTGTCCACAATGCATTCAATGAAGAAAATAAATGTTTTAAATGTTTTTAACTTCCTTGCAAGATGTCAAGGTAGTTTTATCACTTAAGATTGAGTAATTAGCAAGTATTCAAAAATCAGATGAATAAATGTACATAAAATTAAACATTGCAAAATGAGGATATCAGGAAACAGGATATGTGTAATGTGTTCCACTTGCCAGTTGACACTAACCAGTCTGACCGTGACCCACACCCACACTGCAATCCATGTAAAAAAAAAAAGTGTTAACCGTTTGTAACTCCCTTGCAAAATAATTTGGGAGCTTTAGAAAGAAAACAAAATTGGTAAAGACTTTCTATAGCCAAACAGCCTAAATCCACACATAACAAAGATCAACATGTACATCAAATTATAGTAATTAGTAAAACATGCAAAGAAGTGAAGTATGATGTACATGAAAGCAATAGATGGTATAATAGAATAATATAATACTAGATTATGTACTCCAATAGTCAAATGTGCAAAACTCAAAATAATAGAATCATGTTAATCAACCAAAACTACTAATTATATACAACCTATAAAGTATAAAGAATAACAGTTGGGTAAAAAAAAAAACAAGTAATCTCAACAGATAGCAACAACATAAAACAAATTAGAAATTGAGTCACAAGCCACAAACATATAGAAGTAGCATAAACCAATGTATCACAACTAATCTCAATAGATAGCAACCACAAAAGCATAAGCATAATTGCATAAACCAGTGTATGATGTGTATCACAAGTAATCTCAAATCAGTAGCATAAAGAAATAAATATGATATTTATAAGCACAGTTTTTAGAGATTTTCAGGTATATAAAATGCAAAAACTTAAAAATACCAAACTAGTAACTAGCATATGAAAATATGTGGCAACTTTTAATGAAGCTTCTTAAAAGCGGAGGCAAGGACCCAAGGAATGAATATGTACTGCAAACACAAAGAAACCAAAAATATTGTTAGCAAATTTTTCTCCCTTGCATTTAGTTAGTCAAAGACACAAAAAGTGTTTGACATTTAATAAACGAGTCAAAGGAGGTTCAAATAATCAAATGTTTGCTGCAAAATGAAAACAATTAAATGAACAAGGAAGAAAGTTATTACCTCAATAGGCTCAAATGATTAAGAGAGTTTCCAGCAAAAGTACAATATAGCACTTAAACATTTCAAAATAAAACATAGTTATCAAAATACAGACTTTATAAGCAAAAGGAGACTAAATCCAAAAATGAAGTATTCAAATTACAGACCTAAACAAGGAAAGGACTAATATAGATTGTAATACTAATACACTCCCTGTCTGAAATTCTACATCACATCACATTCAGGTAGTTGTAGTTGTAGTTGTAGGCAACTCCACTTCAACCAATTTCTACAAAAACAAACACAAATTTAATATGGCTAGTTCATACATAAATAAAATTTAGTAAAACATTAAATAGTCTACATACATAAATTATAAACAAAACTTACTTCACTAGCAGATTTTCTTTTCATGCCATGAACTGATCTCACCCAATCTGAATCACATAAGAGCATCTGAACAGTTTCAGGGGATAATGATGCTCTATGGGGTTCAATAACCCTACCACTAGCACTGAAGGAGGATTCAGAAGCAACTGTACTTATGGGAACAACTAAGATATCATTTGCCATTCTAGACAAGATACGGTACTTCAAGGCGTTGCATTTCCACCATGCCAAAGCATCAAAATCTGTTTCCATATATACTCCATTCTCATTCTTACCACAAATGTAGACATGCTCTTCAAGATAAATATCCAAATCTGTTTTAATGGGCCGGATGATGTCACTACTTATATGGTCAGCAAACCTTGATCGACCTTTGGAAATTTTGGGCACCACATCTCTAACAATTGCACTTGAGGAAGGACAAGAAGAAACATTTACTTGGGCAGTTTCTTGCAATATACAAGCCGTATGGGCAGAAACATATGACTCAAATAACTCTTTCAGAACTGCCAACACATTCTTAATGCGATCACCAGCTTCGGTCAAAGGATAAATGATAGGAAAACAAAAATTGATCAACTTCATCTTGTATCTTGGATCCAAGACAGCAGCTATGGACATCAACAAATTGCTATCACCCCAATACTTATCAAATTTGTCAATCATCTTAATTGCCATTGACCTCATGTACTCATTCCTATCATTACACTTGATCATCAAAACTTCTTTCATCCTCCAAACCTCAGGTAAATACAGATTTGCCGTAGGGTACTCACTACCCGATACAACATTGGCTACATCATTGAAAATTGACAAAACCCGGTTCACATTATTCACCATTTCCCATTGTCCTGGAGTTACAACCCACTGAAATGCTTGCTCAACTCTATGGCACCTAGGGAACACTTCGTTGAACTTAATTGTAATGTCCAACATCATATAGGTGTTGTTCCAACGTGTGGGAAATCAGCTTCTTACAGGGTAAATGCAATCTCTTTGCTATCTCACTAAAGACATTCAACCTACTTTCAGAAGCCACAATATATTTTATGCCCTGCCTAACATCATCTATAATACCCCTAATTTCAGCAAGCCCAGATTGCACCAACAAGTTTGTAATGTGTGCACAACACCTAACATGAAACAACCTACCCCCAACCAGCAAAGCATTCTTCAACTCAAAGTCATCTTTTATAATTCTAATTGTAGAATCATTAGCTTAAGCATTATCAATAGTAATGGTATGAATTTTATCCTCAATTCCCCAATTAGAAAAACAATTTCTTAATGCATCAACAATCACAACACCAAAATGTGGAGGAGGTACATTGCAAAAATTTAAAATTCTTTTTGGAGGCACCAAGTTGAATCCACAAGTGGCAAGTCATCACCTTATATGACACTCTTTGACAAGAGGTCCACATATCGGTGGTGATGTTCACCTTGTCAACCAATTTCAAAAGTGTTCTTAGCTTCCTTTTTGCATTTTGGTAAATGGCAATGCAGTCATTTCTAACAGTTGCACGTCTTTTTTTTTTTTTTTTTTTTTTTTTTTTTTCCAGTGGGGTGTGTAGGCCCTCATGAACTTATTAAAAAGTTCATGCTCCATCATATTAAAAGGGTACTCGTGAAGTAGCACTATATGGGCAGCAAGTTCCCTAACCCTACTCTCTTTGTAACTAAAAGTTGTCAGACTTCCCACACCATCATGATCACTGCTAGGCTCAAATGACAAAGTATTTTGCTTTTTAGTGCTATTAAACTCTACATATCTAACACATGAAGTTAAATGCCTATTTATGATGAGGTAGTACTAGATATTCCAACAGCAAACAATCTCTTACACCAATTGCATTGTGATTTTTTAACTCCCCCTATTGTAACCGAAACAAAATCATTCTAGACTTTGGAAGTCTATTGTCTTTCCTTCTTTTGATATTGTCCATTCTCACTTAGGCCACTTCCATCCCCATCCCCATCACCAGCCCCAGCCCCAACCTCATCCCCACCAACAGCAGGAGAAATAGTGTTAACAGGTTGGGTTGGTTTATTTTCAGTGCTACCAGAGTCAACAGATCCAGGTGTAAGGATCACAGTAAGTGTATCATCATCTACATCAACTTCAATATCTTCCAATTCCATAGACTGACTCGTATTCTCCATAACTGTTACTTAAAAAATTTAATTGATGTTTAACTTCTAGCTTTCTATTTTCAAACATGGCAGATTTTTAACTAACATAAATAATTGTTGAGTAATAGAATCATAGATAAACATAGCACAAAAAGGTAGAGAATCACGAGTTCTAACATAACAAATAATTTTAATCAATTCATTTTATAAATTCAGAATCATAGATAGGCAGCAAAAATTTTAACAGAACATAATCATAGTTCTACTTCTAACAGAGCAATTCATGTTAACAGAATTAGAATCATAGATCATAGTTCTAACACTAAACATAATCAAATTCATAGTTCTAACATTAGTAAAATAGTAACATAGTAACATAACAATTTAACATAGCAATTCATAAACACTAAACAGAATCAAATTCATAAATCTAACATTAGTAAAATAGTAACATAGTAACATCACAATTTAACATAGCAAGTTTTTTTAAAAACCTCAAAGCTCAAGCAATTTCCAAAAGCCAATTGGGATTGTAGCTTGCAAATTCGATAGACCTTCCTCCCTGAAATTAAGAAATTAGCAACATTAGTTTACCAAATTTTCAAACAGTCAAAACATAATAAATGGAATAAATAAAAAAAACTTGCCAAAATTGAAATAGTTAGGAACTAAGGTTCAGGAGAAAAACATAACTTAAATGCAGAAGAGACTAAGAGAGGCTCTTCAGATTCTCATAACTTTTTCTCTTGTTAGCAAGAAGCCAGAGCAAACAAGTTCAAACAACTTATTCAACTGAACAACCCGAGTAACTTGCATACATCCTAGGTTCATAGTCGAGTATAAAAGGGGGATGGGGAGGATTTGGGAATGAATAAAAAAATAAATCTATGATGACAGAACTCCTAGTACTCAATTGTCATTTCTGTCACAATCAGATCAAGAGCCATCATGTTTGTCTCTGTCGTCGGTATGAGCTAGGGCTTGGAGAAGATAACCTACCAGAAGACAACAACCAAAATGTTACACAACAGTTGAATGAACAGAATTACAGAAATAAACAATTGAAAGAGCACAAAAAAAATGGGGATTTGTTGGCGAGATTGGATGGTATAGGAGAAAAATTAGTATCCTCTTCTGGTTCGAGATGGCAGCGAGTCACGCGATATCTGAAGAGAGTCTGCTTAGAATGCCATTAGATGAAAATCAGATGATCCATCAACGGCTCGATTGAGAATCTAAAAGGAACGGGTTGTTGGGAGGGGATTGAGAAGGATTGAATGCGAGCATTCAACTCTCCAACGATGATGGGAGATGCATTGAATGCTCGCAGCAACTTGCATTCAATGGATCATCTTTCTCTCTCACCATCACCCTAGTAAACCTAATCTAGCCCTCAAAACAGTCCGTCAAACGAGTCTTTGGTAGTGGTAACTGGAAAGACTGGAATGGAAGAGAGAGATAGAGAGCGACAAGGGTGAGTGAGAGTGACGAGGGTTAGGAGTTCGTGGTTTCTGCCTTTCTGGTTTGGTTTACAAACTTAATTAGACATTTGGTTTCAATCCTAGAATCCCAGCCGTTAGATTTGCGAAAATATCAAAAAATTTAATAAATGAACGACTGGATTTGGAGAGAGAATTAGTTAAATCGATTTGGGCGTGCCGCATGTCGAAACCTTTAGTTTATCAAAACATTATTCACATGCGGCCGTTTGTAATTGAATCTGGTGTGCTTATTTAATAGTCTGTGGATTCTATAAATCTTTTCAAGATTGAATTTCACTTGTTAGATCAAATCACTCAGGGCATGCTTACGGAGCTTGCGATACACCATATAACTCCCACGCGATTTAATTGATTACAGCTGTCTTCCATTAAACCCATCCAACGGCCAATATTTCATCAACAAATTTGGAGGGCTGAGACGGCTTGTGGTCATATTGAGACGACTGTTACACTGTCAGTCTCGATGACCGTGCGTGCATGTGAGCTTACAACCGTTGATGAATTCTTTCGAGTGCAAGATTGATTTTAAGCCGTTCGATCATCTCAACCAGGGGAAGCTTACGAAAATTAGGATACACCAAATAAATCCTATGCGAGAAAATGGTCAATAGCTGGCGTCCACTACATGCATCCAATGGCTTAGATGAAATCAAAAAAATTTGGACGGCTGTCGTCCATTGCGTGCAAACCAAGAGTCTTGACGCGTTGTCAGACTCATAGACAGTGCATGCGTGCATCTGTGCGTGCGTTCGTGGGGTAGATTTTCGAGGCTGAGTGTATCGTCCGTGTGTGTGTTGGTGAAACCGGTTCCATACGTTATCCAATAAATAATCTTGACCATTTATTTTGATCTTTATTTTATCATTCAATCAAGGACGTTTGATTAGTGTGCTCATAGTGTCATGTGCAACACCATATAACTCTCACGTTCGTAATGGATTACAGCTATATTCCATTTACTAAATCCAATGGCTTGGATTAAATCAAATTAAATCGGACGGCTATGATTAAATGTCTAAAATTTCAAAAATTCAAATAATCAAAATAATCTAGTATGGGTAATTTCAGGTGAGCTCGCATCTTTAGTTATCCAATAAATGATCTAAACCGTTAAAATTAAATACAAATTTGTATCAATTAAATCTCAACCATTTAATTAACTAAAGTACTAAAGAAACCGTGTGTGCATAGTATTACATAGTTATTATTATGAATATAATAAGAATTATTAGATATTATTATTATATAATAATATATTATTATTATTATTATTATTTTAATAATAATTAATTAATTACTATTATTATTATTATTATTTTTTAACTAATTAATTGGACATTGGACATTAAACCTATCAATAATAACATAGTCTATACTCTATACAATGTTAGTTATATACTTATATTATACCATTGATCTTAATTAATTAATTGTACACACAATGAACCTATGAATATAATTATTATTAGTATTATTATTATTATTATTATTATTTTTAACTTATGAATTGGACATTGGACATTAAACCTATAAATAATAACATAGTCTATACTCTATACAATGTTAGTTTTATACTTATACTACACCCTTAGATCTTAATTAATTAATTGTACACACATTAATTGAACCTATGAATATGATTATTATTATTATTATTATTATTAGGGGAAACTTCATTGAGGGCCCCCAAACTTCCACCCATTTTGAAATACTCCCCCTAAACTTTAAAATCTCTCAATTTAGTCCCCTGAATTTTCAATTGCTCTCAATTTGGGCCCCTCCATCTAAATCAATCGTTAACCCCAAACGGAAAATGAAACACGTGACCTGCAAGTGACTTTTTTCACAGGAACTACCCATTATACCCTCATACTCCCTCACCCTTACTAACTCATGTCCAAGAGAGGCCCACTCGATTTGCCGGCCAAAATCCCACTCGAAGATGCACTCCAACACTGACGGGCGACCCACATGAAGAACCACTGCAAATTTGAGCAAATCGCAACCGCAAAACAAATGTTCTGCAGCAGTTGAAGACCACGACCTACACTCGTTCTCCTCTGCCAGCAACGAGCGCAAGACGGTGAAGGAGTCCTACGGTTACGATAGTGAAAGATGGAGCACTCCGAGGGTGAGGTAAGTGATTCAGGATTGAGCCATCCGATTTGCAAATGTGTGAGCAAAACAATGATCAAAACATCTTCCACAACTAAAAATAATGGCAAGAGGTTTTATGCGTGTGTAAATTATATGGTAAGTTTATGGTTTAGGAATTTTATTTGAACAGAAATATAATTTTTGCTATTTTAGTAATGGGTTAAACCCTAATTTGTGTGATTATACAGAATGAAAAAAATTGTGGTTGCAATTTTTTTAAATGGGTTGAACCAGACATTTTTGTGTGCTGTGATCGAGTGATGTCGATGTTGATGGAGTGGCAACAGGATTTGAAGTCTGAAAGGGCAATGGAAGTCTTCAAATGCAAGATTGAAATTGCTCAGATCAAGTCGAAAATGGAAGTTGATGCTGCTAATTTCGCAATTAAACTTGAAAGGCAGAAGAATAAGTATAACGGCTTGCAGCTGAAGTTCCAAGTTGCACTTGCATGTTGTTTGTGTCTTGTTGCTGTAATGATGTTTTATCTACTTTCTTCTAATGGACTTGCATCAAGGCTGATGTTGACCAGATGAAGAAGACAATTGAATTTGCATGTTTTTTGTTGTCGTCATTTGTTAATCCAATCCAACTGCTATCAAACTTGTAGTTATCTTTTATTTTGTAATGTCTTTTGTATGAATTTTGTTGAATTTGGAATATTTGGAATGTTTTGGAATGCTTTGTTGAATTTTGTTGGTACAATTTGACAAGCTATTTTTGGGATTTGTTCAAAGAATTGAGTCCTCTATTGAATTTGATATCTGTCAATTTCAACAATGGAGAATTTCACAAGTTGAGTATAAAGTTTGTAACATGCTCGCAAACCCATAATTTTAAATGACAATAACAAGTGAATAACCTATAGCAATCAACCTAAAATTAAAGAATGCTTGGATAGAAAATGACCCAAGCATCTCAAAAATAAAATATTGAAGTTGGCCTGGATGCTTATCAGAGTCCAACACTCACAAACAGATTGCATTATATTCTATGAGAGTTTCCAATCATGGGAAACGTGCATGACAACTTATCTTTAGCTATAAAAGGGTATATCATCAAAACAAGCTCAAAAAACCTGAATATGGACACACTACATGCATATGAACATCATGGCTTCTAGGCCATGATGCAATTCTACTAAGCAACTTCTCAATCATCCAACTAGTCAACAATTTCAGCATAATAGTTACATAATGGTGAATTCACAAGTCACGTAGTTTCTAAATGCTCCCAAAAGTATACATGACCACCATTTTCACTTCATCCATTACAATGTTTACAAAATATAAATACAGCTATGATGCAATTTCACTAAGCAACTTCTCAATCATCTAACTAGTCAACAATTTCAGCATAATAGTTACATAATGGTGAATCCACAAGTCACATAGTTTCTAAATGTTCCCAAAAGTATACATGACCACCATTTTCACTTCATCCATTACAATGTTTACAAAACATAAATACAACTATTAGGCGGTCAAACACAAAAAGTTGACAACAAGAAGTCATAGTTCCCACATTTTCTTCTTCCCTTTGCCCTTCACTACTGTGGTGGACTTCTCTTTCCCCTTATTCATTCTTCGAACATGGTCCCTAAAACCTGATGGAGGGTTGTTAGCAATTGTCCCCTTACCCTTTTGTATGTCAAAATCTGGTGAAGCAGTTCTATATGTTATACCACCAACTCGGGGAGGACCTCAAGAGCACACTGGTCCACCACCTGGAATTGGGGGTGGGCCAGCAGGGTCCGCAGTCAAATCAACAATAAGCTTCTAGTTGTTGGTAAGTTGTCTCTTACCCCCAACATGCTCCCTTAAACCTACCACCCTCCCTTGTCCTTGTAGCCAATCCTAGGGTTGTTTTCTGCTTATGACCAAATATAGATTTAGCCTGGAATATAGGTATACAATCAGGCCTGTAAAATTGGAGTTAATATGAAAAATTACCGAATATGAAAAATTACTCACATTTGGTCTGTATGCATAATGTGTTGTTGTCCTGTTAGCTGTTCTGGCTTGATGGGATGAAGAAGGTACTACTCTGACAGGCTTTGAATGCAGGCTGTGATGGAGGCTCTGGTGCAAGCTGGGATGCAGGATTTGATGGAGGCTCTGGTGCATATTGTGATGGAGTCTCTGATGCAGGCTGTGATTGTGTGTTCACTCTTACTCTTTTTGCACCAGCTGATGGTGTGTTAACTCTTCCCCTTTTTGCACCATTTGAAGGTGTGTTCACTCTTGATCTTGTGGTGGTGGTTGCTGCGGTGGCAGTTGAAGATCCATTCAACTACAACAATATAGTAAATATAGTAAACTAAATACAACACAAGTGTTGACAAATATAGTCAATTAAACACTAATCAAGAAACCATAAATAGAGTAAACTAAACACAACACAAATGTTAACAAATATAGTCAATTAAATTCTAATCAAGAAACCATAAATAAAGTAAACTAAACACAACACAACACAAGTGTTGACAAATATAGTCAATTAAACACTAATCAACAAACCATAAATAGAGTAAACTAAACACAACACAAGTGTTGACAAATATAGTCAATTAAACAAGTGACTTACCATGTCCAAACTCCAGTCAGTTGATGCATTCTCTTTGTAAAATTGTCTCACACGGTTCCTTCTTTCCTCATGTCATTGCCTATCTTCGCATGATCTCTTATTGTGACCAAACTTTCGACAGTACCCACATTGATTCTTATTTCCCCCTTCCTAATTGCACTAGGGTTTCTTGGTTCTTCAACACCCCTATATCTGAGTTTTTTTGGTCTGCCAGGAGTTACCCTTGATTTGGGTGGCTCAATGTTAGGCTGATCACTTCTAGGCCATTGCTCTTCACTTGGCACATGGTAGATAATGTAGTCATAGGACTTCAAGTACATCTCCTTGCTGTAGTATGGACTTAGATAATCATTAGAGTCTCCACCTTGGTGTAAAATGGCTGAAATGACATGAGAACATGGGATACCAGTTACATCCCATTTCCTGCAGCCACAAGTTCTACCATTCACATCTACAACAAACCTCTTCCCAAGGCACTCAACTTCAAACATACCCTGTCCAGCATATGTACAACAGCAGTTACTGGCTTCATCCTCTTCTTTTTCAAGTTTTTTTTTTTTTTTCTAATCTTTGGCCCTATGGCCTCCTCCATTGAATTGATCAACTCCTTCTTCCTCACATACCTTCTCATTAGCTTATATCTAATTCCTTCCAACATGGTCAAGATTGTCTGGTCACAGAACTTTTTGATCCAAGAATTGAAACTCTCACATGTATTGTTGTGTAAGAGGCCAGACTTGACATTTGTATTGAACCAACCCCTACACCATGTGTTGGGGTCAACTTTCTCCAGGTAGGCATGGGCATCCTTACTAATTCTCTTTATCTCATCCATTACTCTGTAGAACTCTGGCTTTGTGTAGGCTGCAACAGCTTGCCAAAGAAGATCTTTCAGTAGCACCCCCCAATGACCTTCAATTCTGAAATTAGCATACAAGTGCCTGACACATGTACGATGCTCGGACTGCGGACATACTTGCTTTAGGCTTGGAACGAGGCCCTGCACAATAGTTGAAAATATAATTAGTTGCATGCATTACACCAAACACTGAATTTATATGAATAATAACTTATTCTTAAATTACCTTTTGTCGATGTGAAATAAAAGTCCATCCATGTGGAGTTGGACCAAGATCTCTAACAAGCGCCTTCAGGAATCATGTCCAGCTATCTTTTGTCTCTGCCTCAACCACAGCCATTGCAATTGGGTACATGTTGTTGTTGGAATCCCTGCTAATAGTAGCCATTAGCAGCCCCTTATACATACCCTTTAGAAAACATGCATCAACACCAATAACGGGCCTACACCTTTCCTTAAAGCCATTCTTCATGGCTAGCAATGAAACATAAAGCTTTTGAAATCTGCATGGTACCTCAGGCATTGGTCTCTCAACCATCAAAATTATACAGCTGCCCACATTAATGCTTCTAACCATGGAGCAATAATCCCACAAACAATGGTACTGCTCATCCAATTTCCCATAGATTGCTTCTCTTGCTTTTTTTCTTGCCCTATATAGAGAACTCACATGGACATCCACATTCCATTTATTTTTCACCTTTTTATGCAACACATCTATGGGCTTGTTTGGCTGCTCCCTAAAAGAATTCATACACCACTCAGCAATCCAAGTTGAAGTGACCATATGATTTTGATACTTCCTAGCACAAGTGTGTTTTGGCCTTATGGATACTAAAAGGAATTTCATCTCATTCTTCAATTGCCTCTCATATACCCTATACTTGCACCTTGGGTCTTTGCAAACTATGACAATCCTTTTAAGCTCATTTCTCTTGAATCTCAAATCCTTCCCTCTTATAATAATGTACTGTTTCACTACTTTTCTAAATTCAGATGCAGTGTGAAATGTATTCCCTTTAATCATTGTAGGATTATTGATATCAGTAGAATCAAACTGCACCCTTTTGGTTACATCCCTACGAGAGGGCACTGCACTATCATCACCACTATCATGTGGTGACCTAAGCTTACCACTATCATCCCTATATGAACTATCATCACTCTCTTCCCTCTCTTCCATCTCTTCTCCACCTCTATGTTGTCCATCACTTCCACCTGCATCACTCTCTCCAACATCATCATCCTCATCCTCATCCCCATCCTCATCATTTCCCCCAAGCTCATCAGTGTCATCCCCTTCTACCTTTGCATCTTCATCATTTTCAACCCCCTCATCAATGTCCCTATAAGCACGAGTACTATCCTCATCCGAGTCAAGACAGTCAGTATCATCACTAAGGACTGAATCCCAGAAAGCATCCTTCCTAAACACAACTATCCTCCCATACTCTGAATCCTCTTTATCATCGCCTTCTACTACAACATCTACTACACCATACATTACTGTATACAACACTACAAGATCATGATCTACATGGTTTGCCACCATTTCAGTTACATTGTGGTCAGAGGACATAAGTCTTAACCCTTGTTCTAAAGGATATCCTGGTACACAGTAATATACAAGGTCCCTAGACCTATACTCATATGTCTTACATATATCCTCTATGTTAGAAAATTTCAATTTAGAACTATCATATGGCTTAGGGTAATTACTAACATCGCCCCCAACATAATGAACCCTATGTTGCCTGTTAAAAGTACCCCTATGGTGCACCTCAAACATCATAGTGTGTGGCCCCATCGTTTGTCCTGCCACATTCATTACATTGACAAGTTTAAATGTGCAAACACTAAACACTAATACAATGATAAAGTTATAAATATACAATACAATACCAACAAAAAGTCATTCAATTATAGTACAAAAAAAAAAAAAAAAAAAAAAGGTAAAGCAACTTTCAATTGTTTAGCTCACATCACAACTAAAAAGCAAAAAGAACCATTCAAAAAGAATGATTAAACCAACCAAATTTTTCATAATCTAATATGGTAGTTTATTTGGTATTTATAATGTGAATTATTTAATAAGTAACATTTATTTGTGAAACTTTGTTGCTTAATCACATGAAACATTATGTGGCATGGCATTCATAATATAAACCGACATGTAAGTTTGTACAAAAATTATAGTAAAAAAAAAAAAAAAAAGGTAAAACAACTTTCAATTGTTTAGCTCATATAACAACTAAAAAGCAAAAAGAACCATTCAAAAAGAATGACTAAATCAACCAAATTTTTCATAATCTAATATGGTAGTTTACTTGGTATTTATAATGTCAATTATTAAATAACTAACATTTATTCATGAACTTTGTTGCTTAATCACATGAAACATTATGTGGCATGGCATTCATAATATAAACCGACATATAAGTTTGTACAAAAATTATAGTAAAAAAAAGAAAGGTAAAGCAACTTTCAATTGTTTAGCTCACATCACAACTAAAAAACAAAAAGAACCATTCAAAGAATGACTAAACCAACCAAATTTTTCATAATCTAATATGGTAGTTTACTTGGTATTTATAATGTCAATTATTAAATAACTAACATTTATTTGTTAAACTTTGTTGCTTAATCACATGAAACATTATGTGGCATGATATTCATAATTTAAACCGACATGGAAGTTTGTACAAAAATTATAGTAAAAAAAAAAAAAAAGTAGTCCAATATTGTCCATCTAGAAGATCTATTGGACACCCAAAAAAATAATAACTTCACAAAAATTTTTATCTCCTGCCCATATTAATTTTTATTTGTCCCTATTAAAATCAAAAGAGTTGCTACAATACACCCCCCTCACTATCTCCCCACCATCTTCCCTCTTTCAACATTTTGATTTTTTCAAAAAAAGAACAAAAAAAGTGAGAGGAGATGGCGATGAGATGGTGAGCGGAATGAAAAATAGCATTTGCCTAAAATCAACAACCAAATAATGCAAAAGCAATGGAAGGGGACCACGCTTATATTTAATGTATTACATTTGTAGTGCTAATCACATGTCCAACACAAGCATCAACTAGGGGACCACGCTTAGATCAGACAAAGAAAAAGGTATTTGGGGGCCACACTTTAGTATCAGAAGACAAGATTACCAAACAATATGACAACTTTAGACAACATTATCAGAAACCAACAACTTTCAATGCCAAAAAAATGACAAGGATGAATCAGAAACCAACAACCTTCAATGCGAAAAAAACGACAAGGACGAATCCCACGGATGACCCACTGCAAATTGACAAAAATAGCCACACTAAAACCTTAACAAAATCCATTCTAGAAGTATTACATGCAAAAACCCCAAATATCAAATACAAATTAAAGATAAAAAACAACTTTCAATAAACGTCAACTACAAACCCTAAAATACAGTAACGAAACGTAAAGATACACAAAACATAAATCTAACTTGATTATAGAAGTAACGAACTAAGTTAGACACGATTTCTGACTAAATCGACACCAAATCAACACCAAAAGTTCAAGGGTCTACTCTGGTTCACCAACAACGAAGATGGATGGGTTCGAAAAATGACTTTTCACTTCACGTTGGCAATATCGAATGAGATCTCACTTTTAGGTTTAATTTGGGATTTTTTCGAAGAGGGTAGTCTGGATATTTAACTTAGTTAGTATGAGAGTATAATGGGTAGGTCAGGTGAAAAAAGTCACGTGCAGGTCACGTGTTTCGTTTTCCGTTTGTGGTTAACAATTGATTTAGACGGAGGGGTCCAAATTGAGAGCAATTGAAAGTTCATGGGACTAAATTGACAGATTTTTAAGTTTATGGGAGGTATTTCAAAACTGGTGGAAGTTTGGAGGTCCTCAGTAAAGTTTTCCCTTATTATTATTTTTAACTAATTAATTGGACATTGGACATTACATCTATAAATAATAACATAGTCTATACTCTATACAATGTTGGTTATATACTTATACTATACCCTTAGATCTTAATTAATTAATTGTACACACATTTAACCTATGAATATGATTATTATTATTATTATTTTTAACTAATTAATTGGACATTGGACATTAAACCTATCAATAATAATATAGTCTATACTCTATACAATGTTAGTTATATATACTTATACTATACCCTTAGATCTTAATTAATTAATTGTACACACATTGAACCTATGAATATGATTATTATTATTATTATTATTATTATTATTATTTTTAACTAATTAATTGGACATTGGACATTAAACCTATCAATAATAACATAGTCTATACTCCATACAATGTTAGTTATATACTTATACTATACCCTTGATCTTAATTAATTAATTGTACACACATTGAACCTATGAATATGATTATTATTATTTTTAACTTATGAATTGGACATTGGACATTAAACCTATAAATAATAACATAGGCTATACTCTATACAATGTTAGTTATATACTTATACTATACCATTAGATCTTAATTAATTAACTGTACACGCATTAATTGAACATATGAATATGATTATGATTATTATTATTAGTATTTTTTAACTAATTAATTGGACATTGGACATTAAATCTATAAATAATAACATAGTCTATACTCTATACAATGTTAGTTATATACTTATACTATACCCATAGATCTTAATTAATTAATTGTACACACATTGAACCTATGAATATGATTATTATTATTATTATTATTTTTAACTAATTAATTGGACATTGGACATTAAACCTATCAATAATAACATAGTCTATACTCTATACAATGTTAGTTATACACTTATACTATACCCTTAAATCTTAATTAATTAATTGTACACACATTGAACCTATGAATATTATTATTATTATTATTATTATTATTATTATTAACTTATGAATTGGACATTAGACATTAAACCTATAAATAATAACATAATCTATACTCTATACAATGTTAGTTATACACTTATACTATACCCTTAGATCTTAATTAGTTAATTGTACATACATTGAACCTATGATTATTATTATTATTATTATTGAATTGGACAATGGACATTAAACCTAGAAATAATAACATAGTCCATATAATGTTAGTTATACTATAGCCTTAGATCTTAATTAGTTAATTGTATACACATTGAAGCTATGATTATTATTGATTAATAACATGTTTAATTTTTTTTTTAGTTACATTGTCGTGTGGGTTGGGTCGGGTCGGATGATAAAACGGGTCAAGCTTAGGAGCCCTAAATGAGTTGGGCGAGCTGGGCAATTATTGAGTTAAACGAGTCGAGCTCACGATCCCTTAACTAGCTCGGGCGAGCCGGGCGATTATCGAGTTAAACAAGTCGAGCTCACGATCCTTAAATGAGCTCGGGTGAGCCTGCCGATCTCGACTTAAACGAGTCAAACTCATGAGCCCCCATCGAGCTTAATCGAGCGAGTCGGGTATGTGTCACTAGCTAATCGAGCGAGTTTCAACAGTAACGAGTGAGCTTGTACAATGTCGAGCTCGAGTTCGGGTCGAGCTTAGTCGAGCGGGTAGCGAACGAGCTGTCGAGTGTGTCGGCTCATTTACAGGCCTACGTATTCCCTTGGCCAGTCATGTATAACTACTTCATGCCTACATCGATCTCGCATTTGAGTATATAGCAGAATCAGGTGCCTATGCCACGGAATAGGTAAGCTTGTTCCCAACCGAAGTATGATTACACAATCAATAGGGCTATTACTGTAGATGTGATAATTGCGTAAGTCTAAAAACTTAGTAAGTACCTCATAGTTGTGTATGAAATGAGCCAATTATTAATGAATGAAAATAAATATACAGTTTCAATAAGAATTTAAATGAGGTGTTGTCTTTGTTAATACACTATAAAAGTATCGTTTTATTTGAAATGAAGAGGTGTAATTTCATCAGCAATCGCCTATAGGTTTTAATACAGAAAAACTAATGCTTCAATAGGTTATAACTATCATATATGGGTTACTTGAGATTTTACCCATTCGCAACAGGATTGGTGTTGTCCCGATAGACCTATAATATAATGCCGGTGCCCTAGCCATTGTATGCTACCGTTCATATACTAGTAGCACAACCAAGTTTGACCTCGGGTGGCCCACATTGCTAATAATGTACGTTCTGTAGTGACACACCAATTATGGTTGTGTCGGCCACGAAACAATCATTGGATTCAAGGCTCATATAACTCATATGCACACATTTGACCATAGAATCAAGTATATATAGTAAGTCCATGGCCATTGTTGTGCAAATTTATTTAACTCGCAAGTGCACGAATCGATTGTAGTTTAATGGATTGCAAGTGCGAGGTCGATCCCACAGAGAATTGTATTTTTGAAAGAGCAATTTACATCTAAACTAATTAAATCCTAATCTAGTTCCAAAAGGGTTTTGATTTTTGAGTTTTGAAAATTAAAGGATAAACATAAACTAAATAAAATAAGTAAATCTAAGGATAAAGGTACTAAGGTTTGGGAATTCACACTCACCAAATCATAACAACATACTTTATGTTCATCAATATTAATCCGAAGTTCTCACAAATTAAATCATAGATATGTTTTACTATGCTTCAAAGAATTAATCAAAACCATCCCATGTATCCATTCATTGACCAAATCACAAAAGGAATCCAAATTAAATTGAAACACCAGATGTATCCGTAGAACAAATCACAAGGGATATCCAATTTTTATGAGTTAAAAGCCAAGCAATCAATCATATGAAATTATCTCAAATCATCACATGTATCCTTGAATCACAAGAGATATCCAAGAATCACTCCATACCATTGATTAAAAGTAAAACAATTGAAATATAAAACCCAATAAAATTAGAATAATAAAAACTTACATAAAAGTGATGTTGTTCTTCATCGGTGAGGCTTCATCCCCAACCTTAGTTGGGAATTTAGCTCCACATAAAAATAAAATCTAAACCTACACCTAAACCTAAAGAAAAACTAAACAAAAGAATTTTGCTCATTGGGATTGTGTCTATTTTCTTGAATGCAAAGAAGTCTATTTATAAGCTTAGGGAAGTCCTAGAAGCCCAAGTAAACTTATATAATTCGGAAGTCTGTCTCTCAGTCAAAATAGAAGTCTGAAATCGGACTAGGATTCGTCCAGATTTGTGTCCTTTAATTGCGGGGCGATTTTGGCATAGAAACTGTACGAATTACGAAAATCCTATTTCACAACAAATTGTAGTATTTTGAGCTAGCTTTCCAATGCCGTTTGAATCACTTCAATCCGATATTTTAGCGGAGAGTTATGGCCAAAATACTAAGACGTGTGCAGAATCTGAATTTGAATCCGATCCGAAATCTTATCCAATCTGAACTTTAATCTGATTTAACCTTTCCTTAGATTTGGTTAGACTTAACCACACAATCTAGGTCTTCTCAAAGTATGCTTTCTTCGAAACTTCGCATTTTTCTCTTTAAAGCTGCAGTTTTTCTTCAATGGCCTACAATACACTAAAAACACAAAACTAACACAAAATATTAAATAACGACACAGCTAAATGATTAACTAATGTAAATAAAGGGGTCCAAATATGCAATATTTGGCACTTAGCAAACACCCCCAAACTTACATTTTGCTAGTCCTTTAGCAAAACAAAACAAAAAATAGAATGAAAACAAAACAAAACAAAACAAAACATAAATCCTCTTTCGTGGGAGAGACGATTGCATTTAGCATATGCAATAAGCCTTTTAAACCCCTAGGCATCCCTAGTGGACGAGTGAAGTCTCGTGAGGGCTTAACATGAATGATACCCACAAACATTGTGCACTATGTTGTTAACAAGAAAGAAGTTTCACATAAACCCTGGTTCTTATTCATGAGCAAACTTAAAAAGACAAACACTATCATAACAGTCAAAAGGAAATCCAAAATCAAATTACTCATAAATGGACAATTGAGACCTCATATGTTCTGAAATGTGTAAAGTGTAATTAGCATATAATCATGAAGCTTTCTGCTTAAACTCAAGACAAGTTCCATAAAATTTGTAAGAATCCCTAACAAATGAAACAACCGAGGCAAGATATGCATTTTCTTTTTTCTTTTTTTTAATAGGCTTTGCAATGTCTAACTCCCTTAAGCTTTCTAATTGACTCATGTAACAAGTGTTAGGCCAATGACTCCCAAGCCAGGTAGCTTTAGGGCACTAGATGTAAAACATCCCTAAGGGCTTATTAACTTAAGTCAAAAAGGCTACGAAGTCAGATTAGCCATATCATAAATCAACACTGAACTTCACACCTTTTGACGCGAACACTCGATGCTTAATGAGGCAAGAGGTCCGGTTACTCAGCGGAAAACTCAACATGATCTTTCTTTTCTTTTTCCTTCTCTTTTTTATTTATTTTTTTTCTTTTTATATCTTGCAAGCCAATGGTTATTCATCAATAGGTCATCCAACAAATCTCAAAGAGAACAAGCTTAAGCTCAAACATCATACCTCACAGAAAACATGCTAATGTGCTCATAAAAATTTATCTTAAAACAAGTGAAATCTCTTTTACCCAAAAATAAGTCAAATGACTCAGACTTCAAATGACATAATGATGTGTTCAACGCTTTAAGCAAGCTAATGAAATGTAAACCATAGTCATAGCTTAACTCAATCTTGACAAAAACATAGCACAAAATTTTATTTTATTTTTTCAAAATTCTTTTTAACACAGAAAGACAAAAAATTAAACAAATAAAAACAAAAATAAATAGACAAAGTGTTTTTCCATACCCCCAAACTTGAATTACACATTGCCCTCAATGTGTAGTATAGAAATACATTACCGGAAGTAAGGAAATCGGAGTGTGAACAAGGCTAGGGCATCCCCTAAACTTAAACACCAAGACACTTGTCAACAAAAAACTAACAGCAATATTTTTTTTTCACAGAAACAAAACATCAAAAGATCAATTGCTGTTAGAAACAAAAGAAATAAATAGAAATGCAATATAATGAAAAAGGAAAGAAAGAATTTGTGGAGTGAAGTGCAGAAAATAAACTGGAGGAGAAAACTTTACAGCGCTTTCCCCGATCATGCGGATGTCCAACCAATCATTTCCACCCTTTCTTCTTCAAAACTTCATAGCCCTCTGGAAGGATGTTTCGCCATCTTATGTAGACTTGCTTGCTTCGACAGATCTTCTTAGAAAAGTGGTTCCTATATTTGTGTGCTTGTGTGCACAAGTCCATGAATATCTTGACATAAGATGGCTCCTGATGTGCCTCAAGGGGGACAGTGATGTAGGCAGGAGCTTCAGTACTCACTTCCATGTCACTGGGCAAATTAGGATCCATTGGGGGCTCATTATTCTCAGAATGCTCAACTTGCTCCTCTTTCTCTTCCTCCTCTTTGTTATCCACAATTTCCTCACTCTGTAGTGTGATGGTGACTTGGGCATGCTCATGATAAGAATTTTCGGAATCATCCTCATCAATCATGTAGTGCCTTTCAGCCATCAGCTGACTTTGAAGCTCTTCTTCCTCTATTCTGTTGAAGTCAGCAACTAGATGACTGATCTGTCCTTCTATCTTGGTCATGGCCTGCTTAAGTTCTTGTATGTCTCTGCCATTAGCCATGTTGGAATTCCTCAGCTCCTGTACAGCTTGGTTGGTGAAACCTTTTAGCTCTTGTACAGATTGGGAGTTGGAATTCTTGAGCTCTTGTATAGCTTGGGAGTTGCTCATGGTAGCATTCTTCATATCTTGTATGTTCGTATCCATTGATTGCATGAATGCTTTCATCATGTCTTCCAGTGATGACTGTGGTGCAGGCTGTGGCACTTGAGTGGCAGACTGATAAACAGGAGGTTGAGCTTGATAATCGAACTGCGGATATTCTGAATGGTGCAATTCATCAAATTGGTGAGCATAATTTCCTGTAGCCTGAGCTGATCCTGAGAAATCATATTGGTTGCTCCAGTCCGGATTATAACAATTGAAATTTGAATCAAACCCCGGGCTAAAGAAACTAGTGTTCATTTGTTCATATGAAAAGTTAGATCTAGCTGTTCTGATTTGGTATAATTTGTCCCATAAGTCATCGAGCTCAGCTCGCAGATCTGGACAATTGTTCTCCTCATGATAAGGATTGAAACAAAATGAACATGGTTTAGGTGGGTAAACATTTTGAGGGTAGTTGGTAGGAGTTGGTGTCCTACAACTAGGAGAGGCATTAAAATCATTAAAATGAAAATTCATGCTTCTCCTCACTTTTTAGCATCCAGATATCCCACATAAAACATTAACCAATTTTTTTTTTTTTTTTTTTTTTTTTTAAATAAAATAAACTAAAAGAACAGCTAACACAATAAAAAAAAATGAAAATGAAAATTTAAAAACTCACAAAAAGGACCAAAAATAAATTTTTGGCAAAGATCTACGGAACTGCTGCTTTTGCTATGAGTGCGCTCGATCGCGCTGATGTGCGGAAGGTGCTGCGGCAGAACTGTAAAACAAGCCAAACAAAACAAAAAACAACAAGAAAAATCTTTTTTTTTTTTTTATTTTTTTTTATTTTTTTTATTTTTTTTTATTAAGTAATACGAATAAAACAAAACAAATTGCAGAAAAATAAAATCCTAATTATAACTAGTAGAAGAATAAAACTAATTTAGAAGTAAATTGGTTTCAAAAATTGAACAATTCCCCGGCAACGGCGCCAAAAACTTGTTGTGCAAATTTATTTAACTCGCAAGTGCACGAATCGATTGTAGTTTAATGGATTGCAAGTGCGAGGTCGATCCCACAGAGAATTGTATTTTTGAAAGAGCAATTTACATCTAAACTAATTAAATCCTAATCTAGTTCCAAAAGGGTTTTGATTTTTGAGTTTTGAAAATTAAAGGATAAACATAAACTAAATAAAATAAGTAAATCTAAGGATAAAGGTACTAAGGTTTGGGAATTCACACTCACCAAATCATAACAACATACTTTATGTTCATCAATATTAATCCGAAGTTCTCACAAATTAAATCATAGATATGTTTTACTATGCTTCAAAGAATTAATCAAAACCATCCCATGTATCCATTCATTGACCAAATCACAAAAGGAATCCAAATTAAATTGAAACACCAGATGTATCCGTAGAACAAATCACAAGGGATATCCAATTTTTATGAGTTAAAAGCCAAGCAATCAATCATATGAAATTATCTCAAATCATCACATGTATCCTTGAATCACAAGAGATATCCAAGAATCACTCCATACCATTGATTAAAAGTAAAACAATTGAAATATAAAACCCAATAAAATTAGAATAATAAAAACTTACATAAAAGTGATGTTGTTCTTCATCGGTGAGGCTTCATCCCCAACCTTAGTTGGGAATTTAGCTCCACATAAAAATAAAATCTAAACCTACACCTAAACCTAAAGAAAAACTAAACAAAAGAATTTTGCTCATTGGGATTGTGTCTATTTTCTTGAATGCAAAGAAGTCTATTTATAAGCTTAGGGAAGTCCTAGAAGCCCAAGTAAACTTATATAATTCGGAAGTCTGTCTCTCAGTCAAAATAGAAGTCTGAAATCGGACTAGGATTCGTCCAGATTTGTGTCCTTTAATTGCGGGGCGATTTTGGCATAGAAACTGTACGAATTACGAAAATCCTATTTCACAACAAATTGTAGTATTTTGAGCTAGCTTTCCAATGCCGTTTGAATCACTTCAATCCGATATTTTAGCGGAGAGTTATGGCCAAAATACTAAGACGTGTGCAGAATCTGAATTTGAATCCGATCCGAAATCTTATCCAATCTGAACTTTAATCTGATTTAACCTTTCCTTAGATTTGGTTAGACTTAACCACACAATCTAGGTCTTCTCAAAGTATGCTTTCTTCGAAACTTCGCATTTTTCTCTTTAAAGCTGCAGTTTTTCTTCAATGGCCTACAATACACTAAAAACACAAAACTAACACAAAATATTAAATAACGACACAGCTAAATGATTAACTAATGTAAATAAAGGGGTCCAAATATGCAATATTTGGCACTTAGCAAACACCCCCAAACTTACATTTTGCTAGTCCTTTAGCAAAACAAAACAAAAAATAGAATGAAAACAAAACAAAACAAAACAAAACATAAATCCTCTTTCGTGGGAGAGACGATTGCATTTAGCATATGCAATAAGCCTTTTAAACCCCTAGGCATCCCTAGTGGACGAGTGAAGTCTCGTGAGGGCTTAACATGAATGATACCCACAAACATTGTGCACTATGTTGTTAACAAGAAAGAAGTTTCACATAAACCCTGGTTCTTATTCATGAGCAAACTTAAAAAGACAAACACTATCATAACAGTCAAAAGGAAATCCAAAATCAAATTACTCATAAATGGACAATTGAGACCTCATATGTTCTGAAATGTGTAAAGTGTAATTAGCATATAATCATGAAGCTTTCTGCTTAAACTCAAGACAAGTTCCATAAAATTTGTAAGAATCCCTAACAAATGAAACAACCGAGGCAAGATATGCATTTTCTTTTTTCTTTTTTTTAATAGGCTTTGCAATGTCTAACTCCCTTAAGCTTTCTAATTGACTCATGTAACAAGTGTTAGGCCAATGACTCCCAAGCCAGGTAGCTTTAGGGCACTAGATGTAAAACATCCCTAAGGGCTTATTAACTTAAGTCAAAAAGGCTACGAAGTCAGATTAGCCATATCATAAATCAACACTGAACTTCACACCTTTTGACGCGAACACTCGATGCTTAATGAGGCAAGAGGTCCGGTTACTCAGCGGAAAACTCAACATGATCTTTCTTTTCTTTTTCCTTCTCTTTTTTATTTATTTTTTTTCTTTTTATATCTTGCAAGCCAATGGTTATTCATCAATAGGTCATCCAACAAATCTCAAAGAGAACAAGCTTAAGCTCAAACATCATACCTCACAGAAAACATGCTAATGTGCTCATAAAAATTTATCTTAAAACAAGTGAAATCTCTTTTACCCAAAAATAAGTCAAATGACTCAGACTTCAAATGACATAATGATGTGTTCAACGCTTTAAGCAAGCTAATGAAATGTAAACCATAGTCATAGCTTAACTCAATCTTGACAAAAACATAGCACAAAATTTTATTTTATTTTTTCAAAATTCTTTTTAACACAGAAAGACAAAAAATTAAACAAATAAAAACAAAAATAAATAGACAAAGTGTTTTTCCATGCCCCCAAACTTGAATTACACATTGCCCTCAATGTGTAGTATAGAAATACATTACCGGAAGTAAGGAAATCGGAGTGTGAACAAGGCTAGGGCATCCCCTAAACTTAAACACCAAGACACTTGTCAACAAAAAACTAACAGCAATATTTTTTTTTCACAGAAACAAAACATCAAAAGATCAATTGCTGTTAGAAACAAAAGAAATAAATAGAAATGCAATATAATGAAAAAGGAAAGAAAGAATTTGTGGAGTGAAGTGCAGAAAATAAACTGGAGGAGAAAACTTTACAGCGCTTTCCCCGATCATGCGGATGTCCAACCAATCATTTCCACCCTTTCTTCTTCAAAACTTCATAGCCCTCTGGAAGGATGTTTCGCCATCTTATGTAGACTTGCTTGCTTCGACAGATCTTCTTAGAAAAGTGGTTCCTATATTTGTGTGCTTGTGTGCACAAGTCCATGAATATCTTGACATAAGATGGCTCCTGATGTGCCTCAAGGGGGACAGTGATGTAGGCAGGAGCTTCAGTACTCACTTCCATGTCACTGGGCAAATTAGGATCCATTGGGGGCTCATTATTCTCAGAATGCTCAACTTGCTCCTCTTTCTCTTCCTCCTCTTTGTTATCCACAATTTCCTCACTCTGTAGTGTGATGGTGACTTGGGCATGCTCATGATAAGAATTTTCGGAATCATCCTCATCAATCATGTAGTGCCTTTCAGCCATCAGCTGACTTTGAAGCTCTTCTTCCTCTATTCTGTTGAAGTCAGCAACTAGATGACTGATCTGTCCTTCTATCTTGGTCATGGCCTGCTTAAGTTCTTGTATGTCTCTGCCATTAGCCATGTTGGAATTCCTCAGCTCCTGTACAGCTTGGTTGGTGAAACCTTTTAGCTCTTGTACAGATTGGGAGTTGGAATTCTTGAGCTCTTGTATAGCTTGGGAGTTGCTCATGGTAGCATTCTTCATATCTTGTATGTTCGTATCCATTGATTGCATGAATGCTTTCATCATGTCTTCCAGTGATGACTGTGGTGCAGGCTGTGGCACTTGAGTGGCAGACTGATAAACAGGAGGTTGAGCTTGATAATCGAACTGCGGATATTCTGAATGGTGCAATTCATCAAATTGGTGAGCATAATTTCCTGTAGCCTGAGCTGATCCTGAGAAATCATATTGGTTGCTCCAGTCCGGATTATAACAATTGAAATTTGAATCAAACCCCGGGCTAAAGAAACTAGTGTTCATTTGTTCATATGAAAAGTTAGATCTAGCTGTTCTGATTTGGTATAATTTGTCCCATAAGTCATCGAGCTCAGCTCGCAGATCTGGACAATTGTTCTCCTCATGATAAGGATTGAAACAAAATGAACATGGTTTAGGTGGGTAAACATTTTGAGGGTAGTTGGTAGGAGTTGGTGTCCTACAACTAGGAGAGGCATTAAAATCATTAAAATGAAAATTCATGCTTCTCCTCACTTTTTAGCATCCAGATATCCCACATAAAACATTAACCAATTTTTTTTTTTTTTTTTTTTTTTTTTAAATAAAATAAACTAAAAGAACAGCTAACACAATAAAAAAAAATGAAAATGAAAATTTAAAAACTCACAAAAAGGACCAAAAATAAATTTTTGGCAAAGATCTACGGAACTGCTGCTTTTGCTATGAGTGCGCTCGATCGCGCTGATGTGCGGAAGGTGCTGCGGCAGAACTGTAAAACAAGCCAAACAAAACAAAAAACAACAAGAAAAATCTTTTTTTTTTTTTTATTTTTTTTTATTTTTTTTATTTTTTTTTATTAAGTAATACGAATAAAACAAAACAAATTGCAGAAAAATAAAATCCTAATTATAACTAGTAGAAGAATAAAACTAATTTAGAAGTAAATTGGTTTCAAAAATTGAACAATTCCCCGGCAACGGCGCCAAAAACTTGTTGTGCAAATTTATTTAACTCGCAAGTGCACGAATCGATTGTAGTTTAATGGATTGCAAGTGCGAGGTCGATCCCACAGAGAATTGTATTTTTGAAAGAGCAATTTACATCTAAACTAATTAAATCCTAATCTAGTTCCAAAAGGGTTTTGATTTTTGAGTTTTGAAAATTAAAGGATAAACATAAACTAAATAAAATAAGTAAATCTAAGGATAAAGGTACTAAGGTTTGGGAATTCACACTCACCAAATCATAACAACATACTTTATGTTCATCAATATTAATCCGAAGTTCTCACAAATTAAATCATAGATATGTTTTACTATGCTTCAAAGAATTAATCAAAACCATCCCATGTATCCATTCATTGACCAAATCACAAAAGGAATCCAAATTAAATTGAAACACCAGATGTATCCGTAGAACAAATCACAAGGGATATCCAATTTTTATGAGTTAAAAGCCAAGCAATCAATCATATGAAATTATCTCAAATCATCACATGTATCCTTGAATCACAAGAGATATCCAAGAATCACTCCATACCATTGATTAAAAGTAAAACAATTGAAATATAAAACCCAATAAAATTAGAATAATAAAAACTTACATAAAAGTGATGTTGTTCTTCATCGGTGAGGCTTCATCCCCAACCTTAGTTGGGAATTTAGCTCCACATAAAAATAAAATCTAAACCTACACCTAAACCTAAAGAAAAACTAAACAAAAGAATTTTGCTCATTGGGATTGTGTCTATTTTCTTGAATGCAAAGAAGTCTATTTATAAGCTTAGGGAAGTCCTAGAAGCCCAAGTAAACTTATATAATTCGGAAGTCTGTCTCTCAGTCAAAATAGAAGTCTGAAATCGGACTAGGATTCGTCCAGATTTGTGTCCTTTAATTGCGGGGCGATTTTGGCATAGAAACTGTACGAATTACGAAAATCCTATTTCACAACAAATTGTAGTATTTTGAGCTAGCTTTCCAATGCCGTTTGAATCACTTCAATCCGATATTTTAGCGGAGAGTTATGGCCAAAATACTAAGACGTGTGCAGAATCTGAATTTGAATCCGATCCGAAATCTTATCCAATCTGAACTTTAATCTGATTTAACCTTTCCTTAGATTTGGTTAGACTTAACCACACAATCTAGGTCTTCTCAAAGTATGCTTTCTTCGAAACTTCGCATTTTTCTCTTTAAAGCTGCAGTTTTTCTTCAATGGCCTACAATACACTAAAAACACAAAACTAACACAAAATATTAAATAACGACACAGCTAAATGATTAACTAATGTAAATAAAGGGGTCCAAATATGCAATATTTGGCACTTAGCAAACACCCCCAAACTTACATTTTGCTAGTCCTTTAGCAAAACAAAACAAAAAATAGAATGAAAACAAAACAAAACAAAACAAAACATAAATCCTCTTTCGTGGGAGAGACGATTGCATTTAGCATATGCAATAAGCCTTTTAAACCCCTAGGCATCCCTAGTGGACGAGTGAAGTCTCGTGAGGGCTTAACATGAATGATACCCACAAACATTGTGCACTATGTTGTTAACAAGAAAGAAGTTTCACATAAACCCTGGTTCTTATTCATGAGCAAACTTAAAAAGACAAACACTATCATAACAGTCAAAAGGAAATCCAAAATCAAATTACTCATAAATGGACAATTGAGACCTCATATGTTCTGAAATGTGTAAAGTGTAATTAGCATATAATCATGAAGCTTTCTGCTTAAACTCAAGACAAGTTCCATAAAATTTGTAAGAATCCCTAACAAATGAAACAACCGAGGCAAGATATGCATTTTCTTTTTTCTTTTTTTTAATAGGCTTTGCAATGTCTAACTCCCTTAAGCTTTCTAATTGACTCATGTAACAAGTGTTAGGCCAATGACTCCCAAGCCAGGTAGCTTTAGGGCACTAGATGTAAAACATCCCTAAGGGCTTATTAACTTAAGTCAAAAAGGCTACGAAGTCAGATTAGCCATATCATAAATCAACACTGAACTTCACACCTTTTGACGCGAACACTCGATGCTTAATGAGGCAAGAGGTCCGGTTACTCAGCGGAAAACTCAACATGATCTTTCTTTTCTTTTTCCTTCTCTTTTTTATTTATTTTTTTTCTTTTTATATCTTGCAAGCCAATGGTTATTCATCAATAGGTCATCCAACAAATCTCAAAGAGAACAAGCTTAAGCTCAAACATCATACCTCACAGAAAACATGCTAATGTGCTCATAAAAATTTATCTTAAAACAAGTGAAATCTCTTTTACCCAAAAATAAGTCAAATGACTCAGACTTCAAATGACATAATGATGTGTTCAACGCTTTAAGCAAGCTAATGAAATGTAAACCATAGTCATAGCTTAACTCAATCTTGACAAAAACATAGCACAAAATTTTATTTTATTTTTTCAAAATTCTTTTTAACACAGAAAGACAAAAAATTAAACAAATAAAAACAAAAATAAATAGACAAAGTGTTTTTCCATGCCCCCAAACTTGAATTACACATTGCCCTCAATGTGTAGTATAGAAATACATTACCGGAAGTAAGGAAATCGGAGTGTGAACAAGGCTAGGGCATCCCCTAAACTTAAACACCAAGACACTTGTCAACAAAAAACTAACAGCAATATTTTTTTTTCACAGAAACAAAACATCAAAAGATCAATTGCTGTTAGAAACAAAAGAAATAAATAGAAATGCAATATAATGAAAAAGGAAAGAAAGAATTTGTGGAGTGAAGTGCAGAAAATAAACTGGAGGAGAAAACTTTACAGCGCTTTCCCCGATCATGCGGATGTCCAACCAATCATTTCCACCCTTTCTTCTTCAAAACTTCATAGCCCTCTGGAAGGATGTTTCGCCATCTTATGTAGACTTGCTTGCTTCGACAGATCTTCTTAGAAAAGTGGTTCCTATATTTGTGTGCTTGTGTGCACAAGTCCATGAATATCTTGACATAAGATGGCTCCTGATGTGCCTCAAGGGGGACAGTGATGTAGGCAGGAGCTTCAGTACTCACTTCCATGTCACTGGGCAAATTAGGATCCATTGGGGGCTCATTATTCTCAGAATGCTCAACTTGCTCCTCTTTCTCTTCCTCCTCTTTGTTATCCACAATTTCCTCACTCTGTAGTGTGATGGTGACTTGGGCATGCTCATGATAAGAATTTTCGGAATCATCCTCATCAATCATGTAGTGCCTTTCAGCCATCAGCTGACTTTGAAGCTCTTCTTCCTCTATTCTGTTGAAGTCAGCAACTAGATGACTGATCTGTCCTTCTATCTTGGTCATGGCCTGCTTAAGTTCTTGTATGTCTCTGCCATTAGCCATGTTGGAATTCCTCAGCTCCTGTACAGCTTGGTTGGTGAAACCTTTTAGCTCTTGTACAGATTGGGAGTTGGAATTCTTGAGCTCTTGTATAGCTTGGGAGTTGCTCATGGTAGCATTCTTCATATCTTGTATGTTCGTATCCATTGATTGCATGAATGCTTTCATCATGTCTTCCAGTGATGACTGTGGTGCAGGCTGTGGCACTTGAGTGGCAGACTGATAAACAGGAGGTTGAGCTTGATAATCGAACTGCGGATATTCTGAATGGTGCAATTCATCAAATTGGTGAGCATAATTTCCTGTAGCCTGAGCTGATCCTGAGAAATCATATTGGTTGCTCCAGTCCGGATTATAACAATTGAAATTTGAATCAAACCCCGGGCTAAAGAAACTAGTGTTCATTTGTTCATATGAAAAGTTAGATCTAGCTGTTCTGATTTGGTATAATTTGTCCCATAAGTCATCGAGCTCAGCTCGCAGATCTGGACAATTGTTCTCCTCATGATAAGGATTGAAACAAAATGAACATGGTTTAGGTGGGTAAACATTTTGAGGGTAGTTGGTAGGAGTTGGTGTCCTACAACTAGGAGAGGCATTAAAATCATTAAAATGAAAATTCATGCTTCTCCTCACTTTTTAGCATCCAGATATCCCACATAAAACATTAACCAATTTTTTTTTTTTTTTTTTTTTTTTTTAAATAAAATAAACTAAAAGAACAGCTAACACAATAAAAAAAAATGAAAATGAAAATTTAAAAACTCACAAAAAGGACCAAAAATAAATTTTTGGCAAAGATCTACGGAACTGCTGCTTTTGCTATGAGTGCGCTCGATCGCGCTGATGTGCGGAAGGTGCTGCGGCAGAACTGTAAAACAAGCCAAACAAAACAAAAAACAACAAGAAAAATCTTTTTTTTTTTTTTATTTTTTTTTATTTTTTTTATTTTTTTTTATTAAGTAATACGAATAAAACAAAACAAATTGCAGAAAAATAAAATCCTAATTATAACTAGTAGAAGAATAAAACTAATTTAGAAGTAAATTGGTTTCAAAAATTGAACAATTCCCCGGCAACGGCGCCAAAAACTTGTTGTGCAAATTTATTTAACTCGCAAGTGCACGAATCGATTGTAGTTTAATGGATTGCAAGTGCGAGGTCGATCCCACAGAGAATTGTATTTTTGAAAGAGCAATTTACATCTAAACTAATTAAATCCTAATCTAGTTCCAAAAGGGTTTTGATTTTTGAGTTTTGAAAATTAAAGGATAAACATAAACTAAATAAAATAAGTAAATCTAAGGATAAAGGTACTAAGGTTTGGGAATTCACACTCACCAAATCATAACAACATACTTTATGTTCATCAATATTAATCCGAAGTTCTCACAAATTAAATCATAGATATGTTTTACTATGCTTCAAAGAATTAATCAAAACCATCCCATGTATCCATTCATTGACCAAATCACAAAAGGAATCCAAATTAAATTGAAACACCAGATGTATCCGTAGAACAAATCACAAGGGATATCCAATTTTTATGAGTTAAAAGCCAAGCAATCAATCATATGAAATTATCTCAAATCATCACATGTATCCTTGAATCACAAGAGATATCCAAGAATCACTCCATACCATTGATTAAAAGTAAAACAATTGAAATATAAAACCCAATAAAATTAGAATAATAAAAACTTACATAAAAGTGATGTTGTTCTTCATCGGTGAGGCTTCATCCCCAACCTTAGTTGGGAATTTAGCTCCACATAAAAATAAAATCTAAACCTACACCTAAACCTAAAGAAAAACTAAACAAAAGAATTTTGCTCATTGGGATTGTGTCTATTTTCTTGAATGCAAAGAAGTCTATTTATAAGCTTAGGGAAGTCCTAGAAGCCCAAGTAAACTTATATAATTCGGAAGTCTGTCTCTCAGTCAAAATAGAAGTCTGAAATCGGACTAGGATTCGTCCAGATTTGTGTCCTTTAATTGCGGGGCGATTTTGGCATAGAAACTGTACGAATTACGAAAATCCTATTTCACAACAAATTGTAGTATTTTGAGCTAGCTTTCCAATGCCGTTTGAATCACTTCAATCCGATATTTTAGCGGAGAGTTATGGCCAAAATACTAAGACGTGTGCAGAATCTGAATTTGAATCCGATCCGAAATCTTATCCAATCTGAACTTTAATCTGATTTAACCTTTCCTTAGATTTGGTTAGACTTAACCACACAATCTAGGTCTTCTCAAAGTATGCTTTCTTCGAAACTTCGCATTTTTCTCTTTAAAGCTGCAGTTTTTCTTCAATGGCCTACAATACACTAAAAACACAAAACTAACACAAAATATTAAATAACGACACAGCTAAATGATTAACTAATGTAAATAAAGGGGTCCAAATATGCAATATTTGGCACTTAGCAAACACCCCCAAACTTACATTTTGCTAGTCCTTTAGCAAAACAAAACAAAAAATAGAATGAAAACAAAACAAAACAAAACAAAACATAAATCCTCTTTCGTGGGAGAGACGATTGCATTTAGCATATGCAATAAGCCTTTTAAACCCCTAGGCATCCCTAGTGGACGAGTGAAGTCTCGTGAGGGCTTAACATGAATGATACCCACAAACATTGTGCACTATGTTGTTAACAAGAAAGAAGTTTCACATAAACCCTGGTTCTTATTCATGAGCAAACTTAAAAAGACAAACACTATCATAACAGTCAAAAGGAAATCCAAAATCAAATTACTCATAAATGGACAATTGAGACCTCATATGTTCTGAAATGTGTAAAGTGTAATTAGCATATAATCATGAAGCTTTCTGCTTAAACTCAAGACAAGTTCCATAAAATTTGTAAGAATCCCTAACAAATGAAACAACCGAGGCAAGATATGCATTTTCTTTTTTCTTTTTTTTAATAGGCTTTGCAATGTCTAACTCCCTTAAGCTTTCTAATTGACTCATGTAACAAGTGTTAGGCCAATGACTCCCAAGCCAGGTAGCTTTAGGGCACTAGATGTAAAACATCCCTAAGGGCTTATTAACTTAAGTCAAAAAGGCTACGAAGTCAGATTAGCCATATCATAAATCAACACTGAACTTCACACCTTTTGACGCGAACACTCGATGCTTAATGAGGCAAGAGGTCCGGTTACTCAGCGGAAAACTCAACATGATCTTTCTTTTCTTTTTCCTTCTCTTTTTTATTTATTTTTTTTCTTTTTATATCTTGCAAGCCAATGGTTATTCATCAATAGGTCATCCAACAAATCTCAAAGAGAACAAGCTTAAGCTCAAACATCATACCTCACAGAAAACATGCTAATGTGCTCATAAAAATTTATCTTAAAACAAGTGAAATCTCTTTTACCCAAAAATAAGTCAAATGACTCAGACTTCAAATGACATAATGATGTGTTCAACGCTTTAAGCAAGCTAATGAAATGTAAACCATAGTCATAGCTTAACTCAATCTTGACAAAAACATAGCACAAAATTTTATTTTATTTTTTCAAAATTCTTTTTAACACAGAAAGACAAAAAATTAAACAAATAAAAACAAAAATAAATAGACAAAGTGTTTTTCCATGCCCCCAAACTTGAATTACACATTGCCCTCAATGTGTAGTATAGAAATACATTACCGGAAGTAAGGAAATCGGAGTGTGAACAAGGCTAGGGCATCCCCTAAACTTAAACACCAAGACACTTGTCAACAAAAAACTAACAGCAATATTTTTTTTTCACAGAAACAAAACATCAAAAGATCAATTGCTGTTAGAAACAAAAGAAATAAATAGAAATGCAATATAATGAAAAAGGAAAGAAAGAATTTGTGGAGTGAAGTGCAGAAAATAAACTGGAGGAGAAAACTTTACAGCGCTTTCCCCGATCATGCGGATGTCCAACCAATCATTTCCACCCTTTCTTCTTCAAAACTTCATAGCCCTCTGGAAGGATGTTTCGCCATCTTATGTAGACTTGCTTGCTTCGACAGATCTTCTTAGAAAAGTGGTTCCTATATTTGTGTGCTTGTGTGCACAAGTCCATGAATATCTTGACATAAGATGGCTCCTGATGTGCCTCAAGGGGGACAGTGATGTAGGCAGGAGCTTCAGTACTCACTTCCATGTCACTGGGCAAATTAGGATCCATTGGGGGCTCATTATTCTCAGAATGCTCAACTTGCTCCTCTTTCTCTTCCTCCTCTTTGTTATCCACAATTTCCTCACTCTGTAGTGTGATGGTGACTTGGGCATGCTCATGATAAGAATTTTCGGAATCATCCTCATCAATCATGTAGTGCCTTTCAGCCATCAGCTGACTTTGAAGCTCTTCTTCCTCTATTCTGTTGAAGTCAGCAACTAGATGACTGATCTGTCCTTCTATCTTGGTCATGGCCTGCTTAAGTTCTTGTATGTCTCTGCCATTAGCCATGTTGGAATTCCTCAGCTCCTGTACAGCTTGGTTGGTGAAACCTTTTAGCTCTTGTACAGATTGGGAGTTGGAATTCTTGAGCTCTTGTATAGCTTGGGAGTTGCTCATGGTAGCATTCTTCATATCTTGTATGTTCGTATCCATTGATTGCATGAATGCTTTCATCATGTCTTCCAGTGATGACTGTGGTGCAGGCTGTGGCACTTGAGTGGCAGACTGATAAACAGGAGGTTGAGCTTGATAATCGAACTGCGGATATTCTGAATGGTGCAATTCATCAAATTGGTGAGCATAATTTCCTGTAGCCTGAGCTGATCCTGAGAAATCATATTGGTTGCTCCAGTCCGGATTATAACAATTGAAATTTGAATCAAACCCCGGGCTAAAGAAACTAGTGTTCATTTGTTCATATGAAAAGTTAGATCTAGCTGTTCTGATTTGGTATAATTTGTCCCATAAGTCATCGAGCTCAGCTCGCAGATCTGGACAATTGTTCTCCTCATGATAAGGATTGAAACAAAATGAACATGGTTTAGGTGGGTAAACATTTTGAGGGTAGTTGGTAGGAGTTGGTGTCCTACAACTAGGAGAGGCATTAAAATCATTAAAATGAAAATTCATGCTTCTCCTCACTTTTTAGCATCCAGATATCCCACATAAAACATTAACCAATTTTTTTTTTTTTTTTTTTTTTTTTTAAATAAAATAAACTAAAAGAACAGCTAACACAATAAAAAAAAATGAAAATGAAAATTTAAAAACTCACAAAAAGGACCAAAAATAAATTTTTGGCAAAGATCTACGGAACTGCTGCTTTTGCTATGAGTGCGCTCGATCGCGCTGATGTGCGGAAGGTGCTGCGGCAGAACTGTAAAACAAGCCAAACAAAACAAAAAACAACAAGAAAAATCTTTTTATTTTTTTTATTTTTTTTTATTTTTTTTATTTTTTTTTATTAAGTAATACGAATAAAACAAAACAAATTGCAGAAAAATAAAATCCTAATTATAACTAGTAGAAGAATAAAACTAATTTAGAAGTAAATTGGTTTCAAAAATTGAACAATTCCCCGGCAACGGCGCCAAAAACTTGTTGTGCAAATTTATTTAACTCGCAAGTGCACGAATCGATTGTAGTTTAATGGATTGCAAGTGCGAGGTCGATCCCACAGAGAATTGTATTTTTGAAAGAGCAATTTACATCTAAACTAATTAAATCCTAATCTAGTTCCAAAAGGGTTTTGATTTTTGAGTTTTGAAAATTAAAGGATAAACATAAACTAAATAAAATAAGTAAATCTAAGGATAAAGGTACTAAGGTTTGGGAATTCACACTCACCAAATCATAACAACATACTTTATGTTCATCAATATTAATCCGAAGTTCTCACAAATTAAATCATAGATATGTTTTACTATGCTTCAAAGAATTAATCAAAACCATCCCATGTATCCATTCATTGACCAAATCACAAAAGGAATCCAAATTAAATTGAAACACCAGATGTATCCGTAGAACAAATCACAAGGGATATCCAATTTTTATGAGTTAAAAGCCAAGCAATCAATCATATGAAATTATCTCAAATCATCACATGTATCCTTGAATCACAAGAGATATCCAAGAATCACTCCATACCATTGATTAAAAGTAAAACAATTGAAATATAAAACCCAATAAAATTAGAATAATAAAAACTTACATAAAAGTGATGTTGTTCTTCATCGGTGAGGCTTCATCCCCAACCTTAGTTGGGAATTTAGCTCCACATAAAAATAAAATCTAAACCTACACCTAAACCTAAAGAAAAACTAAACAAAAGAATTTTGCTCATTGGGATTGTGTCTATTTTCTTGAATGCAAAGAAGTCTATTTATAAGCTTAGGGAAGTCCTAGAAGCCCAAGTAAACTTATATAATTCGGAAGTCTGTCTCTCAGTCAAAATAGAAGTCTGAAATCGGACTAGGATTCGTCCAGATTTGTGTCCTTTAATTGCGGGGCGATTTTTGGCATAGAAACTGTACGAATTACGAAAATCCTATTTCACAACAAATTGTAGTATTTTGAGCTAGCTTTCCAATGCCGTTTGAATCACTTCAATCCGATATTTTAGCGGAGAGTTATGGCCAAAATACTAAGACGTGTGCAGAATCTGAATTTGAATCCGATC
>NC_142494.1:13501109-13540655 GCF_965113065.1 Corylus avellana
TCCAAGTAGCTCCAAAAAGAGTGGGATCATAGTGGTGAAGAATGAAGATGATGAGCTAATGCCTACAAGAATAACCACTGGTTGGAGGGTATGCATTGATTACAGAAAACTAAACAAGGTAACAAGGAAAGACCATTTTAACCTACCCTTCATTGATCAAATGTTAGAGAGGTTAGCTGGCCATAGATACTACTACTTCTTGGATGGGTACAGTGGCTACAACCAGATTGCTATAGCACCAGAGGACCAAGAGAAGACCACCTTCACATGTCCTTTTGGCACATTTGCCTAGAGAAGGATGCCATTTGGATTATGCAATGCACCAGCCACCTTCCAAAGATGCATGATGAGCATTTTCTTAGATATGGTGAAAAAATTCATTGAGGTATTTATGGATGATTTTATTATTTTTGGGTCTAGTTTTGATGAATGCCTCAACCATCTAAAGAGTATTCTCAAGAGATGTGAAGAATGCAACCTAGTGCTCAATTGGGAAAAATGCCACTTCATGGTTCAACAAGGCATTGTGTTGAGTCATTCTATTTCAAGCAAGGGCATTGAGGTAGATAAGGCCAAGATTGACATCATCTCCAAACTTTCCCCGCCTATGACAATGAAGGAGGTGAGAAGTTTTCTTGGACATGTCGGGTTCTATAGAAGGTTCATCAAGGATTTCTCCAAGATCTCTAAACCCCTCTGTACATTGCTAGGCAAGGAGGCCAAGTTTGAATGGACTGAAGAATGCATGACTGCGTTCAACACACTGAAAAAGCTGCTCACATCTGCCCCAATAATGATGGCACCTGATTGGAATCTACCATTTGAGCTCATGTGTGATGCCAGTGACTTTGCCTTGGGAGCTGTCTTGGGTCAAAGAATCAATAAGGTATCTCATGCCATTTATTATGCTTCTACAACATTGAATGATGCTCAGTTGAATTATTATACCACTGAGAAAGAATTATTAGCTGTCATATTTGCTTTGGAGAAGTTTATATCATACCTAATTGGTTCTAAGGTTATTGTATTCACTAATCATGCTGCTTTGAGATATTTGTTTGCTAAGAAAGATGCAAAGCCTAGATTGATCTGATGGGTATTATTACTGCAAAAGTTTGACCTTAAGATTAGAGACAACAAGGGTAGTGAGAATGTGGTAGCAGATCACCTATCTAGACTACTCCATGAGGAAGAAGGAGATGAGCTTCCATTGAATGAAAATTTTCCAGATGAGCAGTTGTTTGCAGTTGAGGTCCAACTTCCATGGTGTGTAGATATTGTGAATTATATAACAGCCAAGGTTTTTCCTCCATGTATGTCTAGTCAAGAAAGGAAGAGGTTGATGTCTATATCTAGACAATACCATTGGGATGACCCCTATTTGTTCAAATTCTGCCCTAATCAAATCATTAGATGGTGTGTCTCAGAAGAAGAACATTTGAGCATTTTGCAGCATTGTCATCAGTTTGCTTGTGGAGGACACTTTGGGGCCAAGGGAACAGCTCTTAAGGTATTACAATTTGGTTTTTATTGGCCTAATTTGTTTAAAGATGCCTTTTTGTTTTGCAGCTCTTGTGATAGATGCCAGAGGACAGGTAACATTTCATCCAGAAATTAGATGCCATTGAAAAATATTCTAGTCGTAGAACTCTTTGATGTATAGGGCATTGACTTCATGGGTCCATTTCCTAACTCATATGGTTATTTATATATTCTTGTGGGTGCGGATTATGTGTCTAAATGGGTGGAGGTTGTCCCCTCAAAGACTAATGATCACAAAGTGGTTGTGAAGTTTTTGCAGGATAACATCTTTGCTAGGTTTGGGACGCCAAGGGCAATAATTAGTGATGGAGGTAGCCACTTCAACAACTATGCCTTTGTCTCTTTGATAAAAAAGTATGGCATTACACATAAGGTTGGCACTCCGTACCATCCCCAAACTAGTGGTCAAGTGGAGATAAGCAACAGAGAGATCAAAAGCATCCTAGAACGGACAGTGAATCCCAGCAGGAAGGATTGGTCTCTGTGCTTGAATGATGCACTATGGGCCTATAGGACTGCCTACAAGACGCCGATTGGTATGTCTCCATTTTGGTTGGTCTTTGGGAAAGCATGTCATCTACCAGTAGAGTTGGAGCACAAAGCATACTGGGCTATCAAGAAGTTTAACTTTGATATGAAACAAGCTAGTGACAAGAGGAAGCTCTAACTAAATGAACTGGAGGAATTGAGGCGTGATACATATGAGAACGCCAAGCTCTACAAGGAAGAACCAAAGCATACCATGACAAACAATTGGTCAGGAAGGAGTTTCATGTAGGACATAAGGTACTGATCTATAATTCAAGATTGAAACTCTTCCCTGGTAAGCTTAAGTCAAGATGGTCTAGACCTTGTATTGTTACCCAAGTATTCCCTCAGGGAGCTTTGGAGGTTCACAACCCATAGAAAAATCAGTCATTCAAGGTGAATGGACACAGAGTGAAGCCATACATTGAAATGAACTTTGCACCAAGAGATCAAGATTTGGCACTCCAGTCTGTCCAATATGCAGCACCACCAAGAGATCAAGATTTGGCACTCCAGTCTATCCAATATGCAGCACCACCAAGAGCCCTTGAGCCATAGTCAGTGGACTTCCAGTGCATCTCCCCAAAATAGTAGCACTGAATCTACTAGTGGATGCGTTTGAGCAGTCCAAGAGCTCAAGCGCATCAACTCAGATCAGTGGTACTAAGGCCACTAAATGCGGTACAAATTTATGTCCCTTGATTGCCTTTCCATTGTGTCACAATTTTTTTTTCCTAATTTTCCATACTACTTTTAGTGTTCTTACTTATATTTTGTGTCTGCTTTTTGTTTTTTGTTTTGTTTTTTGTTTTTTGTTTTTTTTTTGTTTTTTGTTTTTTTTGTTTTTTGTTTTTTTTGTTTTTTTTAATTTCAGTAAGTTGCGGTTCATTTTGCTTTTTTTTTTTTAATAAAAAAATTGTGTTTTTTTACTCTCTGGTACTGCAATCGAGCGCACCTTGCGTGCCTTTGAGCGCACCACCGCCACACACGCACACTGCTGCACGAGTGCTATCGAGCGCACCCTGCGTGTGATCGAGCGCACTCGGGCAGCAAATCACGTGACCTATTTGTAAGTCACCTTCCCCACCCCCCCCCCCCCCCTCACTTTTCCCCTACGCCATACACTCCCAAACCAGCCATCACTGCCCAGCACTCAACCCTCACTCAGCCATCACTACCCATCACCAAGCTCACCTCCACTGGTTTTTACTCACTACCACCGCACCTCCACAACGCACTTCACTCTCCAGCCACTCACACCCAATTCCCCCTATCACCCCTCTCCAACCCATTTTTCCCCATTCACGTTTTTTTTCCAAATTTTTTCTTTTTTAAGGCAATCTGTGGGTGTTTTTCCACACACACTTGCCTCTGGGTTGGTTTTCCTTGTTTTACAGGGGGTTGGGCCAATTTTTGTTGTGGTTTTGCAATTTCACTTGTGACACCGCACACCAAGTGTTCGATGAAATTCTTGACCCAAGCTACATCATGCCTAGAGCTCACGCTTCATCCTCTTTGGTCTCTAACACCCAAGCCATTTCCTCACCACCCACTTGTGAGGAGCGGGAGCTACTGTTTGTGACCACATTTGCCATTAGAGAAGATTTCCAAAATCATGAAGCTACTCGATGGGCGGTTGCCGAATTTAAGTGCCTAGGGTTGAAAAAGCTATTCAAGCCAGTCACCTCCACTGCATACAAAAAATTGGTAGCCGAATTCTATGCCAATCTATCTTACAATTGCAACAGGTCGGCTACTATGTCCTCCACAGTTCATGACCAAGCTATTGACATGACTTCGGCTGACATTGCCACTACTCTACAGTGGAATGGTGAGCACCCTCCAGAAGAAGCTCAACTTGCAGCACAACCTCCCAGATTCTTTGTGGCGAAAATCATAGAAGACATGTGTCAAGGGCAATATGTAGACACACATCATAATGCCGGCAGCAGATCCAAGCTACCTCCACAACTTTAGCTTGTGGACTCTATTATGCACCGCAATGCCTTTCCCCTTGGACACAAAACTCAAAGGCGTGATTAATTCTTACAAACATTGTACGCCTTTCATAAAGGTGCTTGGTGTTCCATTCCGAAAATTATTTGGAACCAAATTCACAAGTTTTGGAATGGGATGCATGTCGGGGGAGCTAAGTCCACCAACTCATGGGGGGCTGCCTTTTCCATACTTACTCACTTACATCCTCCAAAAAAAGGGCATTAAGGGCACCTCAGCAGATGAGCCAGTCACCACGTCCTTGAAGTTTGGCATTCACTAATGGAATCAAAGCTGTTCCCACATGCCCAAGGTGCCTCAAGTACCAGCCGCTAAAGCAGAGGAGTTCGAGGTAGAGTCGATGGTAGAAGATAAACCTGCAGCTGAACAAGAAGCAGCAGAAGAGGTGGCAACTGTCACTTTGCGTGTAGCACAATATCGTTCCTTAAGGAAGAAGTGGCAGGACTCTGGCGAGAGCCCACAAATCAAAGACGGGAGGCTCAAGAGGATAAAATCTCAACAAATCAAAGATTAACTGCCTTAGAAAAACTGATGCGGTCCATTTTAAGCCGATTGCCACCACCATCAGGAGCATCTTCTTCGAGACAACACTGAGAGAGGAATCACAGTCTGTCTAAAGACGTTAAACTTAGCACTCATGGGAGGCACCCTATAGTTTATCTTGTTATTTTGTTTTAGTTGTGTTTCACTTAATCTTTATATTTATCTTTAGTTTTGGTTTGTTTCATTTTACTTGTTTTTGTGTTTTCTTATTTTACAGGGGCAAGTGTGCTTCGCTTCAAGTTTGGGGGTGTGCTATGAGACATGCTTTCTAGACCGTTTTGTCCATATCTTGGGAAATTCTTTCCATGTGTCAAACACATTGGGGACAATGTGTCATTTAAGTTTGGGGGTTCATGGGAACTTTCTACACACACTTTGTCTCAGTCTCATGTTGTTTGCTTTGTTTGTTGTGTTGTCAAAAACAAAAAACAAAAAACAAAAAACAAAACAAAACAAATTTATGCATGTTCATGTTTACCTTAAAATTTTGGTTAATCTGAAAGAATTGTGGTTTGATTTCATTAGTGAGCTTAAAATTTTGAACACATGATCTGATGATAGAATTTGTTAAGTTCGGTTATTTGCTTAGGACAGTTGAGAATTCACATGTTTGATTTGATCACACAAGTACATTAGCACATAATTTGTGGGGTATAACATGAAAGTCTGATGTGTGTGTTTTTATGTCTTGGGTGAAACTGGATAACTTATTAGATGGATACTTTGGCATATATATATATATATATATATATATATATGTGTGTGTGTGTGTGTGTGTGTGTGTGTGTGTGTGTGTGTGTGTGTGTGAGAAAAAGAAAAGAAAAAAAAATCATTGATACGCTTTTCACTAAGTAACTGGACCTCTTGCCTCAAAGCATTGAGTGTTCACGTCAAAAGGTGAAGAATTTTGATTTGATTAATGTCATGGTTAGTTTAGTTTCGTAGCCTTTTTGACTCGAGTTAGTAAGTCCTTATGTGTGTTTTACACCTAATGCCCTAAAACCACCTGGTTTGGGAGTCATTGACTTAACACTCGTTACAAGTGTCAATTAAAAGACTTAAGGGAACTAAACATTGCACAACCTAACCAAAAAAAAAGAAAAAAAAAAATATATGCCATGGTTATTCATTCTAATAGGGATTTCAATTAACTTTGAGATATTGAGACATTGCACATTGGAAGTAATTGGAAGCTTCATATTTATGTGCTAGGTTCACTTTATACTGTTTTCAAACTTGTGATGTTTTAGCATGTCCTTAGTAAGTAATTAAACTTTGAGATTCCAATTCATTGTAAAGATGGAGTTTATCTTTTTAAGCTTGCTAATGAATGAAAATCATGATCTTGAGTTTACCTTAATTTTTGGATAACATGAACCCTTGCATGATGTTTGTGGGTAACATATCTGGAAAACCCTCATGAGACTTCACTCGTCCTCTAGGGAATTCCTACGGGTTTAAAAGGCTTGTTGCATATGCTAAATGCAATCGTATATCCCACGAAAGATGGATCTATCTTTTTGTCTTCTATTTTTCCATTTAGTTTATATAATTAGTGGTGGATATCAAAGCCCTACCTTTTATTATTATCAACTCAAAATCAATATTTGTTTTGTTTTACTTACAGAACTTATTTTAAGCAAAATTTAGCAATCCTCGTGGGAATGATCACATACTTGCACCATATACTACTATGTTGACCTTGTGCATTTGTAGGTAAAACGTACAATTATTTGCCTATTAATTTAGGTAGATATTTGCACAACACCTAGAAGCCCTAAGAATCCTATAAAAATTGTACTTCAGTCTCCTAGTCAAATTAGGAAGCAATCTTAGTACAAATCGGAATAGGATTCGTCCAGATTTTTGTTCTTATATTGCGGGACGATTTTGGCATAGTAAATGTCCGTATTAGGAAATTCGTATTTCATAATGATTTGAAGTATGTTGCGTTAGCTTTCCATTTTCACTAGTTTCATCTCAATCAAATACTCGAGCCGAAAGTTATGGTCAAAATATTGAGATGTGTACATAATCTGAAATTTAATCAAATCCGATTTTAACTCAAATTAGAGAAACTCTGATTTAATCATTTCCATGATTTGATTAAACTTAACCACATCATATAGGTCATTGATTATGATTGGTTAGGCTTAACCACATCTTCTAGGTCTTCTCAAAGTGTGATTTAAGCTTAAAATCAATTAAATTTCTTGCATATTTATTAAAAACCTAAAAACACTAAAACAAAACAAAATCAAATAGATAACAGTGTTAAGGAATTAACATATGCGAGTTAAGGGGCTTGAATGTGTAACATTCGGCGCTCATCACACCCCTAAATTTACATATTGCTAGTCCCTTAGCAATACAAAACTGAAAAACATTTAACTAAATCCTCATTTCGTGGGATCTACGATTGTATTTAGTGTATGCAATAAGCCTTTTAAACTCCTAGGTATCCCTAGAGGACGAGTAAAGTCGCATGGGGGTTTAACAGAAATGGTACCTACAAACGGTACCTACAAAGGATGAAGCATCACAGAAATAATGGTTCTCATTCATTGGCAAGATTAAAAAAGATAAACTCCATCTTCAAAATTCCAAGAAATCATAAGTCAAATGTAACACCCCTGCTCCAAGTGGTATGATATTGTCCGCTTTGGGCCAAGCAAACACGGTTTTATTATTGTGTTTACCCCCAAAAGGCCCTCATACCATTTAGAGAGAGTATATTCCATATAAACACGTCATCTTTTCCATGCCCAGGCAATCTGGGACATCACAATCACCCCTTCTTAGGACCCAGCGTCCTCACTGGCGACCCTCATGGGCTTGTGCACTGATGAGTACCAAATATTGCATATTTGGACCCCTTAATCTACATTTGCTAAGCCTTTAGTTTTATTATTTTATGATGTTTTGGTTAGTTCTAGTGTTTTAGTGTTTTCTAGGTTGCTAAAGGAAAAATGTGCCTTTAAAGGGAAAATCCATTAATTTTGGGGCTTAAGACACTTTAGGGAACATTGGCAACAAATTTGGATCGAGCGATGAGTCCCACTAAAAAGGTCATATCTAGAGTTGTAGAGCTCGGATTGAAGCGATCTTGGGGTCATTGGAAAGCTAACTCAAAGAGCTACGAAGACATGTTTCACAAGAGTTGGCTAATTCCACACGTAGTGTGCTCGAGCGCACATATAGTGCAATCGATAGCACTTGTGGCCATCCAAAGTGGAAAGTGCTTGCTCGAATGCAATTGAGTGCACCTAGAGTGCGATCGAGCGCACTCGGCCAACCTAGCAGCGTTAAAACCCTAAAATTAGCTTATAAATATCATTCTTTTCTATTGTAAACGGACGGAGACGAGCCAGGGGTGACATACTTTGTCAATTTTTGACTTTTTTGGGTTTTTGGAGCTTTGAACTTTAATTGTATTCAAGTTTTACGTTTTTTTCATGATGTCAATTCATTTTGTTATGATTTTTGTTATCATGAGAGGCTAAAAACCTTCAACTAAGGTTGAAAATGAACATTCATGCTCTTGTCATTTTATGTATACAATTTGATGTTTAATAAAATAGTAGTTCAAATTTAATTCAATTGCTTGATTAATTTCATTTGATTGAGACTTATATCCATTGTGATCTACGGATACAGTAGATGATTTGATCTCAATTTTATATTCGTTTTGATTCGCTTAACAGTTGAATTCATCAAATGATTTAATATGCATGTTTACGAAATTTGAACAATGTATACAGCCAATTGTTTGTCAGGTGTATGTATAAAACGCAAGAATATGTTGTTTGATTTGGCGAGGCGGATTCGGAAAACCTTAGTGCTTTTATAATAATTGTTTTTAAATCACCTTATTTATTTTATTTTGCACGACACAATTTGAAAATTCGGAACTAGGTTGAAATATGGTTAATTTAAATTAGAAAATTGGTTTTTGCAACACAACTCTTTGTGGTTCGACCTTGCACTTGCATACACTTTATTGCAAATGACTTATGCGCTTGCGAGTACAATTAAATTTGTAAATCAAATTTTGGCGCCGTTGCTGGGGAATTGTTTGTTTGTAAAAATTGATTTTTGTTTAAATTGATTTTATTTTTTTACTAGTTTAGGTAGATTTTTGCAATTTTCGTTTATTTTTATTATTATTTGTTTATGTGCTGTTTCATCTAACATAAAAATAATAAATAAATAAATCAATAAATAAATAAATTTTAAAAAGAGAAAAAAAGAGAAAAGATTGGTTGTTTTTGTGTTTCTGTTGCAGTGTCGGCAAAAATTAGTCCCTACGAATGCGATCGATCGCACCACACCTACGCTCAAGCACACTCGAGCACACTGGCAGCAGGCGATCGCACCTGCGCTCGACCCATCCCGTGCCTGTGCTCAAGCGCATTGCACACTAGCGCTCGATCGCATTCACCTGAGCTCGAGCGTACTTCCAGAATTAGCCTCAACAGACTAGAAGCAGGTAAGTAAAAGAAAAAAAAAATTGCAAATTCTTTTTGTCCATTTTGTGTTTTGTGTTTTTATTTTTCTTTTCTGTATTTTTGTTTATTCTATTGTCCAAAAAAAAAAAAAAAAACAACAAAAATTTGGTTAATATTTCATATGGAAGTGTGTTTTGTTTAAAGAGTGAGGGTAAGCATGAATTATCCATTTGGTAATTTTGATGCTACCCCTAGTTGTAGGACACCCATTCCTACCAACTACCCTCACCATTTCTACCCATGTGGACCATGTTCATATTGCTCAAACCCTTATCATAGTTCAGGTAATTGTCCATCCTGGGACAATTTTCCAATTTTTCACATGAGCAGATGAACACTAATTTTGCCAGTCCTGGGTTTGAATCAAACTCCAATTTTTATAACCCGGACATGAGCAACCATTCTGATTTTTTGTGGCAACCTCATGCTACGGGAAATTTTGCTACCCATTTTCATGAACCGCACAATTCTGAATATTCGCAGTTCGATAATCCATCTTCCATTCCTTCATCATATATCTTCCTCAACAATCTTCACTGGAAGACTCTCTCAAGGACTTCATGCAACTAACCGGTCAATCCACGAGGCTCATGCCACAACCAGAATTGTCATTGGCAGACACACTCAATGAGTTTAGGCAAACAGTCAACCAACCCGTTCAAGAAATCATAGATGCCACTATGGCCAACACTGAAGCAATTACAAGGTTGGAAGGATAGCTCGGTCATCTAGTTGCTGAATTCAACAAAATCGAGGAAGAGGAGCTTCAAAGTCATGAGATGGCGAAAGGGCAATACATGATTAATGAGGATGCTTCCAGCAATTCTTATCATGAGCATGTCCAAGCCACCACCACAGTTGGGAGTGGGAAAGTTGTCAAGGAAACTGTTAATTGTTGTGCCAAATACTGCCTAAATTAATAGATAATATTTAGTATGTTTTAACTCGCAAGTGCACAAGATCAAAACAATAGTATAGTGCAGCAAGTACAAGATCGATCCCACGAGGATTGTTGATTTTATTTAGAATTAATAAAAATATCAACTTGTCACTAGATTGATATTATGAAAAATAAATAAAAAAAGATATAAAGATAAAGTATAGGTAGTGTTTTGATATCCACCACTAATCATTCTCAAATAATATAACAATATGCCAATGATCCAATCATATTATGAATACCTAATGTTTGCCAACCTAAGGGCATGGGTGTATACTCCTTAAGCTATTGATTTTCCTAAGCAATGAGTTAGGCATGAGTATATACTCTAACTCATTTCTTTCTCAAAGGATTTAGCATGGGTGCATACTAAGTTGTTCTTTAAGAAAGCATAAATCTATGGAAATCGACAAACACACGGAATCTAGGGCATGGGTGTATACTCCCGGTTTTCCATGTTGATTAACCCAAGAATCCGGTGTGGATATCTTTTGTTACTCTTATTAAACCCAAGAGTCGGTCATCTAAATTGATTTAATTAACGAATCCATACCACATGCATATGTTGGCCAATCACATACATATGAGGAATTCAAGAAAACAAGAATTAATCAAATTAAGCAACACAATATGATTATCACAAAGGCGCCAATATTAAAATATTAAATGAACATAATTAGGGCTTCAATCTAGCCCTCCTTAAGAGTTAATTATACATAATTAAAATAAAAGAAAGGGAAAGAAAGAATCGGAAACCGCTCCTAGAAGTAGCCTCCAAATTCCTCTCCCAAAGTTGTGTCTCTTTCTCCCCACCTATTCTTAGAAGCTAAGAAGTCTATTTATAGGCTTTAGAAGTCCTTGTTACACTAGTAAACCTAGAAAATTCATAGGGTTTTAGTCCTATTACAAGTGGGACTTGGAAAACCCTAATATGGAAGGAAAGTGAGTCTGGCCGTAGCTAATGTGTCACCAGTGCACGGGTGTGCTCAATCGTAGCCCGTGTGCGCTCGATCGCAGATGGTTGCATCGCTGCTTGTCTTCTCTGGTAGTGCGCTCGATCGCACTATCAGGAGCTCCAACTTTTCCCAATTTCGCTCTTTGAGCCCAAATCTTCCAAATTTACTTCATTTTCTTCCAAAAGCCTACAAAAGCATGGAAAACACATAAAAGAACTAAATAGCACAAATTAACATACTTAAGGAATTAACACATATAAGTTTAAGGGTTAAAATATGAATATTTTGGCACTTAACATTAATGAGCCAAGTCTAGAGGATCCTTTGGAACCATGCCTTGTTCAATTTGGAGATGATTTAGGTTTGGATAAGTTACTTGAGCAAGCAGATGCAATATTGGATCCTACTCCTGAGGTGCGAACTAAGAGTGGGGAAACCACTGAGATATCATTTCCTAACTCATCTTCATTAGCAACTGAGCCTTTCAATGTGTATAACCATAAAGAGGAAGAAAAAGAGGAGAAAGTAGAGCAAATTGATCCCCCGAAAACTCCAAGAGTGTCCAATGACAAGGAAGTGAGTACTGAAGCTCATTCCTTCATTACAATCTCTCTTGAGACAGTTCATGAACCCCAAGCCTCAATTCTTCAATGTCTGAAAGAGCCATCTCAGGCTAAACATCTCAAGGATCTATGCACACCAGATCACAAATCGAGGAACCATGTTTCGAAGATGATCCTTCGAAGCAAGCAACTAGACTACCTAAGGTGGTGAAACATCCTTCGAGAGGGATATCAAATTCTAAAGAAGAAAGGGTGGAAGGGATTGGTTGGACATCCAAATGATCGGGGAAAGCACTGTAAAATTTCTTCCCCATTTTAATTTATGTAGATTTTCTTTATTTCTTCTTTTCATTTTATTTCGTGTGATTTTCTTTTTATTTCTAACAACAATTAACCTTGTGATGTGTGTTTCTATGAGAAAATATTGCTGTTAGTTCTGTTGATAGGTGTTTTGGTGTTCAAGTTTGGGGACGCCCTGGCCTTTGCACACTTCGGTTCTTCATCCTACGATATTGTATCTCTTGTCACATTGGGACAATGTGTCATTTAAGTTTGGGGGTGTGGACAAACACACTATCTATTTGTTTTTTTGTTTCTGTTTGTTCGTATTATTTGTTTGTTTTTATCTGTTAAAAAAAAAAAAAAAATTGCTATGTTGTTGTTAAGCATGAGTTAGCTTTACCTGTGGTTTAATTTTCATTGGCTTACTTAACATTTTGAACATATCATCATGTCATTAGGAATCTTAATCCTTTGACTCATTTTTGGGTTAGAGAGACTTCATTTCTTTTGAGTTGATTATCATGAGCACATTAGCATAGAGTCTGTGAGGTATGAAATTTGAACTGAATCATGTGTATCTTGAGATTTGTTGGATGATTTGTTAATGAATATGGCATGCAATTTTTTTTTTTTTAAAAAAAAAAAAAAAAAAAAAAATCATCATCATTTTGAGTCCTAAGTGAGTAACCGGACCTCTTGTCTCATTAAGCATTGAGTGTTCGCGTAAAAATGTGTGAAACTCAAGATTGGTTGATTGTATGGCTAGTTTGGCTTCGTAGCCTTTTTGACTTGAGTCATTAAGCCCATAGAGATGCTTTACGTCTAAGGCCCTAAACCATCTGATTTGGGAGTCATTGGCTTAACACTCGTTACATGGGTCGATTAGAAAGCATAAGGGAGCTAAGCATTGCACAGCCAACATAAAAAAAAAAAAAAGAAAAAAGAAAAAAGAATGCATATCTTGCCTTGGTTGTTTCATTTGATAGGGATTCCAACGAATTTTGAGGTATTTATCTTAAGAATAAATTGAAGCCTCATGACTGTATGCTAATTTCCCTTTGCACCTATTTGAGCATTTGTTGTCTCAACTGTCCATTTATGAGTTCTTTAATTATGGGTTCCCTAATGATTATGACGATAGTGTTTGTCTTGTTATGAATGAGATCCATGGTTTGTGCGAAACTTTATTCTTTTCAATGACATAGAACTAACAATGTTTATGGGTATCATTTCTGTTAAACCCTCACGAGACTTTACTCGTCCACTAGGGATGCCTAGGGGTTTGAAAGGCTTGTTGCATATGCTAAATGCAATCGTCTCTCCCACGACAGCGGACTTATGTTTCTTGCTTTCATTTTGTTTTTCATTTTGTTTTGCTAAGGGACTAGCAAAATGTAAGTTTGGGGGTATTTGATGAGTACCAAATATTGCATATTTGGACCCCTTAATCTGCATTTACTAAGCCTTTAGTTTTATTATTTTCTGATGTTTTGGTTAGTTTTTGTGTTTTAGTGTTTTGTAGGTTGCTAAGGGAAAACTGCGCCTCTAATGGGAAAAATCCATTAATTCTAGGGCTTAAGACACTTCAGGGAACATTGGCAGCAAATTTGGATCGAGCGATGAATCGCACTCGATGAGTCCCACTAAAAAGGCCATATCTAGAGTTGTAGAGCTGGGATTGAAGCGATCTTGGTGTCATTGGAAAGCTAACTCAAAGATCTACAAAATGATGTTTCACTAGAGTTGTCTAATGCCACAGGTAGTGCGTTCGAGCGCACATATTGTGTGATCGATCGCACTTGTGCTCATTGAAAGTGGAAAGTGCATGCTCGAGTGCGATCGAGCGCACTCGGCCGACCTGGCAGCACTGAAACCCTAAAATTAGGTTATAAATACCATTATTTTCTATTTTAAATGGACAGAGATGCGCCAGGGGTGCCTTACTTTGTCAATTTTTGACTTTTCTTGGTTTTTGGAGCTTTGAACTCCAATTCTATTATAAGTTTTATGTTTTTTTCATGATGTCAATTCATTTTGTTATGATTTTTGTTATCATGAGAGGCTAAAAGCCTTCAACTAAGGTTGAAGATGAAGCCTTTTCATTGATAAACATTCATGTTCTTGTCATTTTATGAATTCAATTCGATGTTTAATAAAATTGTAGTTCAAAATTAATTCAATTGCTTGATTAATTTCATTTGATTGAGACTTATATCCATTGTGATCTACGGATACAGTGGATGATTTGTTTTTTATTCTTGCAAAGTTTTATATTCGTTGTGTTTCATCCTTGCATACATCGAATGATTTGATTGAGACTTATATCCATTGTGATCTATGGATACAGAGGATGATTTGATCTCAATTTTATATTCGTTGTGATTTGTTTAACGGTGGATTGATTGAATGATTATGCATGTTTATGAAATTTGAACAATGTATAAAACCAATTGTTTGTCAGGTGTATGCATAAAATGCAAGAACATGTCGTTTGATTTGGTGATGCGGATTCGGAAAACCTTAGTGTTTTCCATTAATTATTTTTAAATCAACTTGTTTATTTTATTTTGCACAACACAATTTGAAAATTCAAAACTAGGTTGAAATAGGGTTAATTTAAATTAGAAAATTGGTTTTTGCAACACAACTCCTTGTGGTTCGACCTCGCACTTGCACACACTTTATTGCAAACAACTCATGCGCTTGTGAGTACAATTAAATTTGTACATCATGCACGTTCCCTCATCTCAGGCTGAGCTATGGCTCTATTAGCATATGTAATGACCCAAAGAAAAGCATTAGCCACATCTGCGCTATTATCCCAAAAGAACTAGTAAATTTGGAGGTCCCTAGAATTCATTATAAAGCCCAGTTTGACCTAGTAACTAGGCAATATCTTTATAAACCACCCACTCTGTGTGAGCTTCTTCTCATCTTCCCAATATGGGACCGGGGTATTACATCAAATCACTTACAAATAGCAATTTGTGAAATAAGAAATTACAATTTGTGCAAAGTGAACTAACACATAATTAGGCTTCACATTAATTCCAATGTAAATGAATCAGCATCTTGGAATTTATTGGACTTCCTATAAGATAAAACAACCAAGGCATATATTTTCTCTTTTTTTTTTTTTCTTTTTTTTTCTTTTTCTATAGTCTGTTCTAATTGACCCATGTATCGAGTGTTAAGCCAATGCCTCCCAAACCAAATGGTTTTAGGGCATTAGGTGTAAAGACACTTCTAAGGACTTACTAACTCGAGTCAAAAAGGCTACGAAGTTAAGCTAGGCATGTTATCAATGTTGGCACGCATACAACACTTCCCAATACACCTCATTACCTATGCAACATCATTGTTGTGTTTCTTCAATTTTTGAGTCTTCCTTTCCCTTCACACTTTTATGGTTTTATTCTTCATTTTTTCTGGTTTTCTTCTTTCTTTTTTCACCTCCCTACCTTAGTCCACTGCCATCTTCAGTTACACAGGAGAAGAAGAAGCATCTTTGTAGGGGCAGGAGCTCTTCTGCCCACCTTTTGCTTGCAATTGAGCAAGGGCTAGGAGGAGAGGACTGGGGAGGAATATGAGCTAAGCCTTTAAAAAAAAAAAAAAAAAAAAAATCTACATGTAACAAATGTTTTTCAAAATTTTTGTAGGGGCGGCTCCCTTGCCCTTAGCCCTTAGAACACTAGTAGAAGATACCCTATATCCCATTATTTTCCCTATGTTTAGATAAAATTTCAAAAAAAATCACAAAAATTCTCCCACATTAGTTTCCCTAAATTTAACCAACACCCTTGGGTAGGTACAGTGTTTCCCAATGTATAAGGATACATTATTTTAATATAAACATTCCTCTTTCCTCTTTCCTCTTTCCTTTTTCCTCTACATCTTTTTGTCTTTCAATGGAATTGTGTTGGAATTTTGTGTAAAATATGAGGGTAGGTAAGGAACTTGCATTTTGTAAGGAAATAATATTTTAATGGTATAGGGAAATGTAAGGGAAGCTATTGTGAAATTGTTAAGTGCCAAAATATTCATATTTTAGCCCTTAAACTTATGTGTTAATTCCTTAGTGTTGTTAGTTTAGGTCATTTTATTCCTTTTCCGTATTTTCTATGTCTTTGTAGGCCTTTGGAAGAAAATGAACAAAACCTGGAAGTATTGAGCTTAAAGAGCAAATTTGGGAAAAGCTGAAGGTTCTGGTAGTGCGATCAATCACAGGAGACCTGCGATCAAGCGCACTGCGATCAAGCGCACACGGGCTGCGATCGATCGCACCCGTGCGCTGGAGAACAATGAGCAGAATGCCCTTTTTCTCTATATTAGGGTATTCCAAGTTCCACTTGTAATAGGACTAAACCCTACGAATTTTCTAGGTTTGCTAGTGTAACAAGGACTTCTAAAGCCATATAAATAGACCTCTAAACCTTGAGAATAATCATCCTTGAATAGACACAACTTTGAGGGAGGAATTTGGAGGCTACTTCTAAGAGCAATTTTCGGTTCTTTCTTTCCCTTTTCTTTTTAGTTTTATTTTCATTATGTGTAACTAACTCTTTAGGAGGGTTAGATTGAAGCACTAATTATGCTTATATAATATTTTAATATTGGCGTCTTTGTGATAATCATATTGCGTTGCTTAACTTGATTAATTCCTGTTTACTTGAATTCCTCGTATGTGTTTGTCTGATCACATATGCATGTGGTATGAACTAGTTAATTAAATCAATTTAGATGATCGAGTCCTGGGTTTAATAAGAGTAACAAAAGAAATCCACACCGGGTTCTTGGGTTAATTAACATGAGGAACCAGAAGTAGACACCCATGCCCTAGGCCCCATGTGTTTGTCGATTTCCACAAATTTATACTTTCTTAAAGAACAACTTAGTAGACACCCATGCTAAATCATTTTAAAAAACAAAGAATTAGAGTAGACATTGATGCCCAATTCATTGCTTAGGGAAATCAATAGCTTAAGGAGTAGACACCCATACCCTGAGGTTGGCAAATATTAAGTATTCATAATATGATTGGATCATTGGCATATTGTTATATTATCTAAGTATGATTAGGGGTAGATATCAAAGCCCTACCTTTAGCTTTTCATTTCTCTTTATATCTTTTTATTTCTTTTCCACAATATCAATTTAGTGACAATTTGATTTTTTTATCAATTCTAAAACAAAATCAACAATCCTCGTGGGATCGATCTCGTACTTGCTATACTATACTATTGTTTGATCTTGTGCACTTGTGAGTAAAACGTACCAAGTATTTGCCTATCAATTTAGGTGGGTATTTGGCACAACAAGTTTTTGACGCCGTTAGCGGGGATTGTTTGATTTTGTTTCGAATTATTTTCCTTAGTTTATTTTTGTTGTAATTTTTTCTCTTTTTCTAAGTTTTTCAGCAGTACTATTCTGCCTCCAGAGGTGTGATCGAGCACACCTCACGGAGCGATCGATCGCACATCTGGACAGCAGCACAGTTACTATACTAATTATAGATCTGATTTTTTTTTTTCTATTGTTTCATGCAGGGTCATTCGAATCTGCATATTAGTAAGTATTCTTTTTATCGTTTTTATTTTTTTATTTTAACTTTTTATTATTTTATTTTTAATTTCACACGTGTGGGGAGGTATTCCGACACCCCATGGACCATGTTCATTATGCCATGACCCTTATCACCATGTTAGAGAATGTCTTACAATGAGACAAATTTCTAACAAAATTAATGGGCATAAGAACACATCGTTCTCTAGACAGGAGAACGATAACTATCTTGATTCCTACAACCGAACATGGAGCCAATAGTCAAATTTCCCGTGGCAAGCTCAAGCTCCTAGAAATCATGCTCCACAATTTAATGAACTGCTTCATCAATCATATCTGCAGTTCTATGATCATTCATTTTTCTCTCAATCAGCTCCACCACTACAAAATCAGATGGCTGCCATGCAGTAGACATTAAATATGATTGTAAACTCCATGACTACTAAAAACATCTCTCCTATTCAGCCAGCCACCCAACTCTAGGTATGTGCCATATGTTCTCATTCTGATCATTCTTCTGAAACTTGTCCTTTGTATTTATCTGCAAATCAGGAGCAAGAATCAAAGCTGGATAAACTGGAGAGTATGATACACACCCTGGTAACTTCGCAACAGCAATTTATGACTGATCAAAAACAAATCAATACAAGGGCCAATCAAGCATTTCAAAGAACTAATCAAGCGTTTCAAAGAATTGATCAAGCCATTCAAAGACTGAAAGCACAAATGGGACAATTGGTCAAGGAGCTGAGTGCATCTCCCATCAATTGGCCTCAACAATACCAAGAAGAAGAGTGTCAAAAGCAGTTGATGGAAAACCCCAATGGACAATACATGGAGGAAGAGCGCACCTACTATCATACGCAATCTGTCACACTAAGGAGTGAAGAGGTGGTTGAAAATCAAGTTGAAGAGGGGAAGGAGGAGCAAACCGAAGTTCCATAGGAGCCACATCAGGAAAAAGAAGAAAGCACTAAGATTTTTTTAACATTAGCTCTTATTCCCGAAACATCTAGAGGCCAAGAAAGAAGTCTGTTAGAGCTACCACATGAGCAAATTGAGGACATCAAGATAGAGAAGCTTCCTGAGCTTTCCTCCTACTTTATTCCAGTTCATGATTCCCCTCGGATGAGAAACTATTTAAGAAAACTCAAAGTGGTCCTCTCCGATCTATAGACATTCGGAAGCATTTTGCAATAAGAAGAATTCATTTCCTTTGGTGCAAGAGAAGAAAAGACTCGTGCTTCAAGTTTAAAGTGCCATAGTCTGGCTGAAGACGTTAAACTTAGCGCTCATGGGAGGCACCCCATAGTTTATATCTTTCTATTTGTTTATTTTTTAAGTTTGTCTTTAGTTTAGTTTTTTTTTTTTTTTTTTTTTTTTTTTTTTTTTTTTATTTTAGTGTTTTATTTTGCAGGGACAAGTATGCTTCAGTCCAAGTTTGGGGGTGTGCTATGAGCCATGCTATTCCAAACAATTTTGCCCATATCCCGGGTAAATTCTTTCCATATTATAGACACATTGAAGACAATGTGTAATTTAAGTTTGGGGGTATGAGAGACACTTTAATCACACTTTGTCCCAGTTTTATTTTATTTTTATCTTTTGTTGTTTATGAAAAGAAAAAAAAATCCCTTTTTTTTATTTTTTGTTGTTTGTGAAAAGAAAAAGGAAAAAAAAAATGCATAATCTTGCTTGTCTTAAAATTTTGGTTGATCTTAAAAATTGTGATTTGAGTTCATTGGTGAGCTTAAAATTTTGAACACATGATCTAATAATTGAGTTTTTCAGTTTGGTTACTTACTTAGAACAATTGAGAATTTACATGTTTGATCTAATCTTACACAAGCACATTAGCACATAATTTGTGAGGTATGACATAAAAGTTTGATGTGTGTGTTTCTATGTCTTGGGTAACTGGATTATCTATTAGAAGGATACTTTGACATATATATATATATATATATATATATATATATATATATATATATATATTGTGTTATGTGTGTGTGTGTGTGTGTGTGTGTGATAAAAATAAATAAATAAATAAATAAAATGATGACCATTGATAAGCTTTTCACTAAATAACTAGACCTCTTGCCTCAAAGCATTGAGTGTTCACGTCAAAAGGTGAAGAATTTTGATTTGGTTAATGTCATGGTTAGTTTGGTTTTGTAGCCTTTTTGACTTGAGTTAGTAAGTCCTACGGGTGTCTTTACACTTAATGCCCTAAAACCATCTGGTTTGAGAGTCATTGACTTAATACTTGATACATGGGTCAATTAGAAAGCTTAAGGGAACCAAACATTGCACAACCTGATGAAAAATAAAATGAAAAAAAAAAAAATATATGCTATTGTTGTTCATTCTAATAGGGATTTCAATGAACTTTGAGGTATTGAGACATTGCTCATTGGAAATAATTCGAAGCTTCATATTTATGTGCTAGTTCACTTTACACTGTTTTCGAACCTGTGATGTCTTACATGTCTTTTGTAAGTGATTAAATTTTAGAATTCCAATTCATTGTGAAGATGGAATTTATCTTTTTAAGTTTGTTAATGAATGAAAATCATTATTTTGAGTGATACCTTAATTTTGGATAATATGAACTTGTGCATAATGTTTGTGGGTAACATTTCTGGAAAACCCTCACAAGACTTCACTCGTCCTCTAAGAAATTCCTAGGGGTTTAGTATATGCTAAATGCGATCATACATCTCACGAAAGATGAAGTTGTCTTTTTGTTTTCTGTTTTTCATTTTGTTTTTATTCTTGTATTGCTAAGGGACAAGCAATATGTAAGTTTGGGGGTGTGTTAAGTGCCAAAATATTCATATTTTTGCCCTTAAACTTATATGTGTTAATTCCTTAGTGTTGTTAATGTATGCCATTTTATTCCTTTTCTGTATTTTCTATGTCTTTATAGGCCTTCGGAAGAAAATGAAAAAAATCTAGAAGTATTGAGCTTAAAGAGCAAATTTGGGAAAAGCTGAAGGCTCTGGTAGTGCAATAGATCACAGGAGACCTGCGATCAAGCGCACACAAGCTGCGATCGATCGCACCCGTGCGCTGGAGAACAATGAGCTGCGGCCAGAATGCCCTTTCCTTCCATATTAGGGTATTCCAAGTCCTACTTGTAATAGGACTAAACCCTACGAATTTTCTAGGTTTACTAGTGTAACAAGGACTTCTAAAGCACCTCTAAACCTTGAGAATAATCCTCCTTGAATAGACACAACTTTGGGGGAGGAATTTGGAGGCTATTTCTAGGAGCGGTTTTCGGTTCTTTCTTTCCCTTTTCTTTTTAGTTTTATTTTCATTATGTGTAACTAACTCTTTAGGAGGGCTAGATTGAAGCCTTAATTATGCTTATTTAATATTTCAATATTGGTGCTTTTGTGATAATTATATTGCGTTGCTTAACTTGATTAATTCTTGTTTTCTTGAATTCCTCCTATGTGTTTGTCTAATCAACATATGCATGTGGTATGGACTAGTTAATTAAATCAATTTGGATGGTCGAGTCTTGGGTTTAATAAGAGTAACAAAAAAAATATACACCGGGTTATTGGGTTAATCAACATGGAGAACCAGGAGTAGACACCCATGCCCTAGACCTCATGTGTTTGTCAATTTCCACAAATTTATCATTTCTTAAAGAACAACTTAGTAGACACCCATGTTAAATCCTTTAATAAAGAAAATAATTAGAGTAGACACCAATGCCTAATTCGTTGCTTAAGAAAATCAATAGCTTAAGGAGTAGACACCCATACCCTTAGGTTGGCAAATATTAAGTATTCATAATATGATTGGATCATTGGCATATTGTTATATTATCTAAGTATGATTAGTGATGGATATCAAAGCCCTACCTTTAGCTTTTCATTTATCTTTATATCTTTTTATTTTTTTTCACAATATCAATTTAGTAACAATTTGATATTTTCATCAATTCTAAAACAAAATTAACAATTCTCGTGGGATCGATCTCGTACTTACTGCACTATACTATCGTTTGATCTTGTGCACTTACGAGTAAAACGTACCAAGTATTTGCCTATTAATTTAGGTGGGTATTTGACACAACAAAAATATATTTTGATAGAGGAAGTAAAAAGTAGTTTTGTTTTTTTAAACTTAGAAAAAATCAAAGAAAGTTGCTGCTAATGCTCTTGCCTATAGCCGCCACTAGTAATACCTATATGAAAATATATAGTTATATTATTTACCTATTTTGATAAGTTGTTATACTGTCCAAATAACATTAGGGCACCATAGTAAGTTATGTAAAAGTCAAAAGTGACAAAAGTGTTAATATAGGTTTAAGCAATTTTATACTAATTTACTCTCTCATTTACGAAACTGTATTGCAGTAATCACTTGTGAGGATACTCTATGAGAGTTCTGAAGTGTAAGTATAAATTACTTATTGAGAAATGATACTAATTTTTATAATATAATAATTGCAAATTTATTTATCAACTGCTTAAGTGTATGCGTGTGAATGGCTGCGGTATTCCATTTTTTAAATAGCTGCAACTGCAACCGATGGTTATGTGGCTACTGAAGACCAGTTATAAATTGGTTATTAGCCGTTTTCATAAATAATTTCATCATGTTTTTCTTTAATATAAAACTTCAAATTTGTTAATTCAAAAGAGAAACAATGTTCATACTTCAGTAGTTAATTAAAACTACTAAAGTATTAAGGCCATTATTTATTTGTGATTTATCTCATATCTCATATCTCAAATGTGATCCGAGAATTATATATGTTAATTCATAATTCAAACAATTATAAATCCAAAACATTACAAATCCAAAATACTACAAAATTTAAAACAATTACAAATCCAAAATCAATCTAAACCCAATTTCTTCTACAAGGGTTCCATAAAACATCATTACAAATTCAAAGTGGATGTTGATATTGATCTACGACTATGGATCTACGGTTTTAAAGTAATTTTATCAAAAATATAATATAAAAAAATTCGGTTACCCGATTACCCAGCTATTAACCAGATTTCTAAATGCCTATAATCGGTACCACAACTAGCTTAGGCGGTTATCCAGTTATCCAGTTGCGGTTATTTCTGGTTATCTAGTTATCGGGTTAGTGATTTTAGGTGGTTATTTAGCGGTTAATAACTACCCCGCTTATACACCCATAAATCCTAATATTGTGTATACCGTTGTAACTAATGAATATTTTATTAACAAAGCTGATGAGTAGCAGGGAGTGAGATGACTGCCAGTAGGATCATAGGCTCCTGTAAAATATTTAATAAAAATAAAAACTAGGACCATAAGTTTCCAGCAACAAATAAATAAGCTTTATATGGTGGGAGTGTCTGCTCCAAAAATATTTGTTAACCGACTGTCGACTCTAAATAAGTCGAGTGAAAGAAAAGAAATAAGATTCTGCATTTAAAATTGTCATTGCATCCATCATTGATTGCTTTGTATATATATATATATATATATATATATATATATATATATATATCTTTGATTGCTTTGTATATATATATATATATGGACGTAGAGTTATACATATTATTAACTTTTCATATGCTTATCTTATCAGTTGTGTTAATGGTCTCTGTTTGGAGATCTCTTTAGCTGTTAATATAAACATATGACGAGAGTATTTTCTCAATGAATGTTCATAATGAAATCAGTAATCCTTATACTATTGAAACCAGTTGACTCACTTAAATTGCCTATGTTATTATGGTACTATCCACAATCGCATAGTTGGATGTGCAGGAACGGAGGAAGAAGATCTGGTCAGCTCAAAATCTTATGCCTCCTGATGTATATGATTGAGGCTATCTATTGCCTCTTTACCATGATATACTAACATGTTTAGTTTATCTCTTTCTATGTAATTTCTTTTATTTCCTGTGCATATGTACGTGTTCATTTATTATGTATTACTAACGGAGGTATTGATTTTGTCTTTTGTCCATAAGTTGGGTACTAGATTTGTCATGTTTTAAAACTCAGGGTGAAAAAAATAAAAAAGTGAAAACCCAGATACCAAAAAAGTTATTAACCCTTATATTAATTAAGACTTTAATTATATTTGCAACAGTGTTGCCTATGGCGCGCACATATGTTATTACTTTGGTGTATATTTAATATGTAAGAACATCATGTTCATATTTATTTAATTGAAGTTTACAGCATAGTGAATCCATTTGTTGTAGTGAATTCTATATGCAATTGAAATTTCCATGACAACAGTAAGGGCATGCATTTATGTCAATCAGCGTTCAGCCCCATGGGAATCATATCCCATAAAAAGGGAAATGTAATTCTTGTCTGTTTCCAACCTCAATTTCGGCTAAAATATTTTTCAAATTTTTAATTAGTAACAGAAGCCTTTTTAACTTCTTGGTAACCCCATCATAGAAAAGAGTAATATTCTTCGTACCCATCTTACACTGATTGATGTAATGTGTTTTAAGTAATTTTTCTTTATTTTTACATAGCTAATATGAAAAGTCACTTAAAACATATCACATCAGCCTGTGTGAAATAAGTGTAATAAATGAGTACAAAGAGTAGCGTAATCTCACATAAAATTATGGACATAAAATAAAATAAGAAGGAAGCATTGCACTTAAACTAATGAATTGCTGAGATCATGATCTGAATTGAAAATAAACTAGCTGATGCTTTGGGGGTATTCCCTTCCTTGAGAAAGAAGAAGCTCAAGAAGAGTGAAGACCAAATTCAAATGAAAAGCGAGGGTTTTGGGTTGAATGGCAGAGATGAGCAAATAGGTGGGTGGGGAGCAAATTGAATCCCATTCACCAGGTGAAACTGACTTCTGACTAAGCGACTCCCAAGTAGGGCACCTCATCAACGATGAGGGTTTGTCATTTTACCTACTAAAAGGAGCAGAGGATTCTTAATATCTGAGAAAAATGGCCCCTTGGCATTCACATTTATGGGTCCCTTTTGCCTTACATTTCTTTCCCCAGTACTTGTGGTTTTATGTTTTTCTGTTCTGGCAGTCGATGTAAAAAAGAGAGACACAAGGTTTGTGAGGGAGAACAGTCATAACTCCTCCATTGACAGCCATGGTTTGTGAGGAAACTCCAAAAGCCATTGCAGCAGATACCAGCATAAAAGCCAACTTTTACATCGAAGTATTTCTGGAACATAACTCACTTCTCTAATGAAACAATAATAATATATCCAACAATCTCCACACTAACGAAAGCTAATTCCAAAAACCACAGATGATGTTATAAGAGCAGATCAGATCAGATGTCATAATTACTCAAATAATACAACATTATAACATTCCGCTGACCAACACAACCAGATTTAGCCTATCTAGTCACATACAAAGAAGCTTCTTCTAACTCTCGCCCCAATGTCTAGCTAATTTAGACGAACTGCTATGGTTAGTCTTGGGCTGCCTGTCATGATGAAATGGAATTTATATTCATGAGCTGTAGGTGCAGTCACGCACGAGAGAGAATACCTATAATCATCACAATATATATGGACACCTTTTACATATTGAGACAGGAATACCTCTACAAAATCACATGGTAAGGTCTTCATTTTATACTACTACGCTGCAATCACCCTTTGCAATATCTTCACGATTTTCAGGAGATGACGGTGGAACAACATCTAATGCTTCTTTATCAGTCTGTGGATCATTCTCACTTGAAAACTGAGAATAATCTACCTCATTAGTTGGAACAGAAAGCTCTGATTCAGTAAACTTCTTAGTTGCATCACCTACTTTAGCTGCAAGAGAGTGATGCGATTCAACAACCTCCTTACTTTCGTCACCAGCCTCATTACTTGCGACGGACAGCTGTGTTTCAGTAACCTCCTTAGTTATGTCATGAAGCTCCGAGTCACCAATCTCTTTAGTTGCATTAGAAAGTTGAGAGCCGTTCACCAGCTTCGTTGCTTCAGAAAGCTGCGGGTCCTCAACCTCCTTAGGTGCTTCAGGAAGCTGCTTATCATCAACATTAACAGCTGCATGGCTTAGCTCTGCATTTTCTTCCTTACCAGCTGCATGGCTTAATTCTGCATTTTCTTCGAGACCAGCTGCATGGCTTAGCTCTCCGTTTTCTTCCTCACCAGCTGCATGACTTGGTTCTACATTTTCTTCCTCACCCAAAGCATGGCCTGGCTCTGAATGTTCAACCTCAGTATCTGCATTGCAAAGCTCTGCATTCTCACCCTCATCTGTTGCACGAATTAGCTGCAAATCATTGACTTCACTATCTATAGGACATATCTGCAACTGATCCACCTCTCTATCAGAATGGGTTAATTGCAGTTGATCAATCTCCATGGCAGCACCACCAAACTGTGATTGATCATCATCGCTAACTTCATTATTCTGCACTTGTTCATCCTTCCGGAGACGTTTTCCACTACCCTTCCTCCTTACCCTCTCTTTTCCTCTTACCCTTTTCCCAAGTTCAGTTTCTGGGCTTGCTGAAACTATGACTGGACCTCCAATTTGGTCCCTCAGACACTCATGTGCAATATATCTGATCCTTGAAATTGATTCAATTTGTTGGGGATCCAACCCTTTTGTTGAGAACGTATCTGCTATGTGCGCAATATCCCTCAAACCAGCATTCTGCAAAAGTTTTTCAAAAAATAATTTAAACATATAAGATTTATTTACAATTGCTCACAAACATAAAGAAATTGATACAGCAGAGACTTACTGTTCTTTGAAACTCAGATGAAAGAGAAATAGGTCTTCCTACAAATTTACGAGTGATTCTCAGATACCATTGCATGTACTCACTCTCATCTGCACAATCATCACCTTCCACAATATGGAGTCGTCGGTCAAACCATTCTTTAAGCTCCGACTCCATTTTCCCTGACAAGTCAACCCCACCATCAACGCCACGACTCTTTCTCTCCCATCGCTGCACATCTTCTGGAATCGATTGAAGCATGCCATATTGCCTTAGGCAGCGATTTGGGAGATGTCTTTCTGCCTTGTCAAAGCATATCAACATTGTCCTGGACCTCCCAAGAATTAGAGTACTTTTAATATCTTCAGGAATTACCATACTGTCCATATTTTTGTAAGGAAGCCACTCCACCTATTTGTTAACACCATACCAATTGCATAATATTTTCTAGGTATTCAATAAGAATATGAGATGAGCAACATATATGAAAACTTACATCACAATTTTTCAGGGAATCCAAAGCCTTACGGTAAAAAACTACATCACGGTTTGCTGTTGGGCCACTTTGTTTTCCTTTCCACCTTAATACAAATGGAAAGCGATCATGCATCGGATCATGATTGAGCTTTGGTCGCCCAACATTGAGGTGAAAGTAACTCCAACACTGCAGAAGTATTACAATTTATCAAAGGCAGCATTATGCATTAGAGGCCAAAGGCACCAATGAAGGAGGGGGACATGAAAAAAGGACAGGCACATGAAAATAACCTGTAGTAGAGTCAAACAGCCGCTGATAGTACTTTGAGATCTAAGAGAGGCATTTCCAAGGGCCCTATACAAGAATGCCAGCGCAGCTGCCCCCCATGCATAATTTCCACATTGCTCAAAATTCCCAAACAATGGAAGATACATGACAGGGACTTTATTTCCGGTAGTAGTGGAAAATATTGTGCTGCCTACAAGATATAGAAGGTAAGCACGTGTATGCTGCTCAATCAATTCAATTGGTGCATCTTCAGGACATCGAGAAAAGAACTCTTTCAACCAACTTAGCTTCACCATTCCACCACTTGTGTAACCAGACTCTGGAGCTCTCCCAAGATACTTTTCACAAACCGAGCTGCACGTGGTGTATGTTATACCTATTACAGGTTCTCCATCAATTGCCAAACCAAGCAAGAGTGCAACATCTTTAAGGGTTACGGTCATTTCTCCAACATTCAAGTGAAATGTATTGGTTTCTCTCCTCCACCTCTCAACTAGTGCAGAGATAAGGGGGTTGTCTAGACTAATTGCCGGAATCAATTTCAAGTAGCCAAATCCAGCCTTCTCTACCAACTCAATCTGTTTTGTTGTAAGTGTCCATTGATCAAGCTTTGAAGTGTGCTCGTGACATCTAAGTGCACCACGCTCCTGTCAATGCATTAATGAAGCATTATTACATACAGTAAGTATACTACTGAAAAGATTTCTCTGATGAAAAACACAAGTAAAAAGATAAAAATTAATCAAGCTTTTTGTGATGGTAAGCTGTACCTGCCCTTCCCATACTGCTGATGACACATGTTTATCCTGATCATAGAGTATGGAACTATCAACTGGTCCAGGATTGGTCGCATAGGGGTCCATCACTACTAAATCCATCAGGACCACTGAAAAAAAACTGAAGCAAAAAATGAAAACATTAGACCCATGAATTAACTTGAAGCTCATGTTAACATATATAATCTGATTGATGCAATTATAAGAATCAAAATAAAAATGAATTATAATGCATGTAACTGGGTAGAAATTTTAAATGCAGTACCATGACACTCCAAAAGAGGAATTCATTCAATGTTTTGAACGTGGCTCAAACTTCTCTCAAGCTCGAGTTTACAATATGTGGCTAAGCTTGAACTCAGATCCACTTGACTTTATTTTTTCCCCCCTTTTTATTGCATTTAACCTGAAGGGAAGACGGTAGAGAGATTCCAACATTGACCTCCACTTCATTAAGTATGGTTACTAGCCAATTGTGCTATCCTTTGGGGTTAATCGGCATAACTTTCATGTAGAATCAAGGGTATGCGAGCTTGCATTAAAGTAAAGTTTTGCTTTTAGAGAAAACCAATAGGATACAATATTTAGGACATTGAAAATCAAGTTTTGCTCTTTCATGTACATCCAACAGCAGAGAATATAGACAGAAAGGGAAAAGTACATTTATCCTCCCCAACTACAAAGCAATTTGCAATGTCTCGTCGAACTTTTAATTTGTGCAATGCCCCCTTCCCAAAACTATCATTGAGATTGCAACGTCCCCCTTTCGCAAAAATACCCCTGATAAAAAATTTAGAAAAAAATAATAATAATTTTTCCTGAATTTTTTGTCTTTTTCTTTAATGAATTTTTTGCCTTTTTTTTTTTTTTCTCTGAATATTTTGTCTTCTTTCCTAAATTTTTTATCATTTATCAATTTTTTTTGTGCAAAAGGGAGACATTGCAACCCCGATAATAGTTTGGGAGGTACATTGCACAAATAGAAAGTTTGAGGGGACATTGCAAATTGAAAAATAAGAGCAAAAGCTATGATTTCTTTTATATATATAAGTAAGTAATTCAATTTCATTAAAAGTGCATAAAAATGCAACCCTAGTACACATAAAGTATATAAGAGAAACCCCCTACTATACAGGAAAAGCAGAACAAAAATTCAAGAACACAGAAAAACTGGAAATGGGCAAACGATTGAACTTTGCTATCCATGTGTAGAGTGATTGGAGCAATATATTTCTCAACTCTAACATCTAGGCCTCTCAATCTTCAATACTCCTTGCATTCCGCTCTCTAATTATGAGCTTGAAATATTGAAAGACAAGCAAATTCATTATGTATTCTAAATTCTAATCAAGAAAAAGTATCTCCTAACACCACAATTTTTTTTCTGAAATGAGCTCCTTTTGATTCCATGAAGAATTTCTAAAAATAATAACATAAAAAACCTTCTGCTGCTCTAGTTATCTTGAAAACCTCCTTAAGACAAATGGATGCTGGGGAAAAACTTTTCCTATGAAAACTTTTAAAACTTTTCAGCAATTGAAGAGAGTCCCACTATACAACTTGTCTCCAAATTTTCACACCAATATTTCCTGAAATAAAGACAAATATCACTACCAGGAAAGCTACAGAAGTAACAACTCTATCAGAAAGTATGTACATGAATGTACTCAAGAAAGGAAGTCGCTTTGAACTGGCTTCCTTTCTCTTCCTTTATGCTGTTAAAGAACCAAAGGGGGTAATATTTTCTAAATTTCCAAATGGAAAATTATTCCACTAAATATCTCATCTGTAAGCTGTTTGGTTCTTGAAATGAAGATAGGGAAGGAAGAGATTATAATTGGCTTCCTTTCTTAAACTTTACAAACATTATAAGGAATCTCAATCCCCTTCCCTTGCACTCTCATAAAACCCAACACAGGGGAGGGCTCCATTTATTTCAGTTCATACATTTTGAGGCTTGAAAAAATAAAAATAAAAACTTCACCTTGTATTTTTATTTAGCCTAAAGAAGGGTCATTACAAAATATCAGTCCTACTTAAGCTGGGTCCTACAAGGGGTGGCTTAGTTACAACAGTCCTAAACATTTTTGTTTAGTGTCTGCTCCCAAGACATTAGTAGGTTACATTACAAAATATCAGTTCATAGCTATGAATGTTTTGTCTCTTTGTTTTCGGCATAATGGTTCCTAGATTTTATCCTTTATAAATTTTAATCTAAAGAAAATATTTCAAGCTTTACTCATGATTCAAGTGTTCTTTACTGTGACACTTGAGGAGAACTCATATTGTATCTAAGCATCTTTAATTTGTTTCAAGAGATCACTACTTTTGTATACCTTCTTGTGTAAAGAGATAGATCTTGTTACACCTTAAATCTTCTTTCTTCTCAAGAAAATTTTCCATGACCAAAATATGGTGATAATGATATAAACCAAATTGAACCTTAGGAATCCTTTTTTTGATAAGTAATGTTATATATATCAAAAAGCGTAAGGCGCCCTATCTACACATGAAAACCAATGTTAGCCCACAAAAAGACCCCGATAAGAGAGCCCTAAGCCCCAAAAAAACCCTAGTCCCGCAATACAGACCCCTGAAACCCCAAAAAAGCCCTAAACTCGCAAGGCAGACCTAAACCCTCGCCTTTGCGACTTTGCCCCGACTAGAGCCCCTACCTCGAGCCTTAGGAAAATCTTAGTCTGCAAAATTTTTCCATCAAAACAAACAAATCCTTATCACACTATCGCAATATCTTAACATAAAACTTCACCAAGTAAAAAAGGTACCACTCTTTCTCACGTCGAATTTCCATTTCTCTCACAAACACAGTTTTCCCAGAGAATAAATTTTCAACCAAAACAGAACCTTTGGAATAAGTTACAGAACTCAAAACCCTTAAATTTTATTAAGAAAGAAATCAAGTACTCAAGGTCCAATTGCCACAGAACGCCGAACTTTTTTCACAAAAGTTCAAACTAAAATGCCTTAATTGAAAAGAAAAAAAAAAAAAAAAAAAAAAAAAAACAACTAAAACGAGCAAAACCCTCAGTGTGGTTGAGCCACATACTGAATAATCCTGATTATAATCTGAGCACCAAAAGGAAAATTGCTGTTTGGCTTCCAGGAAAATAAAGGAAAAGAAAGAAAAACAAAAAAACAAAAAAAAAAAAAAAATTACGTTTCAAACTCAGGTGGTATAACGCTTAGGTATGGCACTAGAAAATGGAAGATTGAGGTTGAGGAAGGTATAAAATTTCATTCCTTTTCTTATAGTTTGCCACATTTTCTAGGAAACCAAACAGGCCTAAGCCGATGGATATAAAATTGAGAAACAATAGGAAACACAGGAGGAGAGGGGGGAATATTGAAAGTTAGAAAGGAACCTGGAAAAGCGAATGAGCAAAACGACGCCGGAGAGCAGCGAGTTCGACGAGCACTGAACGAGAAGAGGAAAACCTTGAAACGACGATTGAGGCGTCGTAGCGTAAGGATAGCGTTACGATTGGGATTAAAAAATAGTTTTTTTAAAAAAAAAAAAGAAAAATCTAAAAAACTTTGTGTAACCCGACCCGATTTAATGTAACCTGGGCCTTCAAGGTCTAGGGAAAAAAGAAACCAAAGAATCTGAGACCAAATTTCGTCCACTTACAATAAAAAGAGAGCTATTTTCGTTGGGGCAATTACACTCTACCTTCGATTTGATATTTAAAAATTGATAATATATTCTAATGGAGTTTTTTATTTTATTTTTGCTATGTAGGTATTCCATTTAAAAATTCCGTCTTTTTGGACGGTAGGCCAGTTACGTGCGTCGCACATGGCCTTTAAGCACCAAATATGCCCAATTACCCCAACTTCACCCTTGATTTCCCCAAATTGTCCCAATGTACTTTTAAAAAAAAAATTAATAAAAAAAAAAAAAACAAAAAGAGAAAAAAAATAATAATAATCATTGGGGGTGGCCGGCTTCGCCAAGAAACGGGGCATTCTAGACTTTTCAAATCCTAAAAACTCACTTGTGACACACGTGGCATGTCTACCGTCCAAAAAGATAGAGGTAAAAAGGAATAACTACTAACTGCTTTTGAAAGCGATTAGAAAAAACTACTAACCGTTAACCCCATATATATATATATATATATATGGTTTAAACATATATCTTTCGAAATTTTGCTACAAACTAATTTTATATGAATCTTATAATATTTTCTAAGTATGCTTGAAGGGTGATACAACCAAAATAATATATTGTTTACTCACTAGAGAAAATAATATGGTTACCAATAATTCAATAAAAAACTTTAGAGTGAATAAAAAAACAAAACAAAACAAAACCAAAAAAAAAAAAGAAGAAAGACGTTGATTTTCAAACGACCAAGTGAGCCTCTCTTAAAAGTGTTTATTATTATTATTATCTTTTTAAATGACAAATGTGTAGAGGCCATTTTCAAATTTTCCTTTATTATAAAAAATAATAATAATAATAATTTTTTTTAATAAAATAAAATAAATTGAAAGGCTTGTGGGGTCCACAACACCCACAGGCCCTAATGTGGCTCTGCCATTGCTGTCGGTTAACCGCTTAGGCAGTTAGCAGATTTTACTAACCACATTTTCACCCTTACAAAAAGAAAAAGACGGAAATTTTAAACGGAATGACTACATTGTAAAAAATAAAAAATTAAATTAAATAAATAAACCTCTGATGAAGTATATTGTCAATTTTTAAACAGTGAAAATAGAATCAAAAAGGTGGAACAACTTCGGGAGAATAAAATGTATTTTCCCCCTCTCTTTTTTTAAGGAACTTCATAAAACCTCCCCAACTTCCAAGCGTTTTAAAATTATTTCTCAAATTTTAAAAACTCTCAATTTATAGTATGAAATTTTCAATTTTTTGTAATGCCCCCTTCCGTTATTCTGTTAAATCTTGTCAAAATTTCTTAAATATCCTTTTTCTTATTAATAAAAAAAAAAAAATGCAAAGATTTAGGCGTGGTTTTTTTTTTTTTTTTTTTTGGCAAATTCCATTAAATCCAGACCAATGTCTGCATTTTTACATTTTTTTATTAAAAAAAATATTAGTATTTTAAGAATTTTGACAGTATTTAACCAAAAATACCTAACAAATGAGTGACGTTGCATTAGAAGTTTGACACACTAATTAATTATTTTTTAATTTTATGAGGGTAATTTCAAAATGCGTAAAAGTTCATAAGAGTTTTGTGAAGTTTTTCCATTATTTTTCAGCTTAATTCTGATCGGACCCATAGGCTTCAAATGAAACCTCTCACCCAAAAAAAAAAAAGAAAAAAAAAGGTGTCCTAAAACCTAAACATTATTGAAAGAAAGTATTAGAATTGAAGACCCAAACTCTCAACAAACATTTTTCTTAATAAGACAGTAAAGCTGCATATGAATTGGCCAGTCTGCTCACATCTTCAAAATACATATTTTTCATGACGACTTCTCGATAATGTAATGATGTCCATCTTTGATTTGATAAAATTTCCAAGAATTAATTGGAAGCCTTCATAAAACACCTTCTAACTTTCACGCATTTTGAAATTACTCTCCAAAGTTCAAAATCTATCAATTTAATGTATCAAACTTTTAATTTTTTACAATCAGCCATTCTGTTAAGATTTTCAATTAAATCTTATCAGAACTTCCAAAATACCCACATTTATATTCATATAGTATTTTGAAAATTTTGATAATATTTAACAAAAAATCATAACAGATGAAAGACACTGCAAAAAAAATTAAAAATTTGATTCATTAAATTAAAAGCTTTTGAACTTTGGAAGATTAATTTGAAAAAGCGTGAAAATTTGTTTTATTCCCCAAGAATTATTTGTCTTCGATAATTATCTGAACAAAGAGAAAATTAGAAATGGCTTGAAAAGATGAGATTACTTTTTTCTTAGTTAGATGGTATTATGACGATTTTAATGGAATAAAACATACTCAAACGTTGGGGACATGCATACCCAAATTCAAATGTTTTCATGAGGATATATATATATATATATATATATATATATATATATATATACACAAAGTAGATACACAAAGTAGAACAATAGCCAATATAGCCCGAGTGATTATTCAAACTGGCCCTTAAAAATAATAATCTCTGAACTCCGCTTCAAAATTCAACTTCCGATCCTTGTAGAAATTAAGAATACGTGCAAAAGTTTACAAATTCAAACATGGAAAACGTAGCAAGTGCAAAAAAGAACAATACCCACTCGTGCGGCAGGGGCAGGGGCAGGGGCAGGGGCAGGGGCAGGGGAGGGACGAGCATGGGAAACTCGTCGGGGAAGCCATCATTGATCAGTCAGCAAAGTGTAATTAGAGAAATGCAAATTTATTTGGAAAAACTTTGCACCAATAGATACACAAAGTAGCATACATTCACTTGGCAGACATGGACAAACAGCTTTCCATCAAGATTGGCCTTCACGTTCAGGGTTGACCTTGGCGAAACCACGAAACCAGATGCCTCAAAACACATTCTTGCCAACAACACAAAAAAGTTCTCTAAAAAAATCACCATAACATAAAATTGCTTTTTGTCAACATGTACCGGCACTTCTCCGGCCCACCACCCGAAAGCCTCTCTTGCACTTCAGCATTAAAGATATTGAGCAAAAGAATATACCATTGGCCATTCCACTCAGCTACATCGATCATGAAAACATTCGCAGGAAGTTGTTTGCATATGCCATTGGCTTGACATCAGGGTGTGGCTGCAAATTTATTAAAAAGGGTGAGAAAAAATCAAACCTTATATAGCACGAGAAAGAAAATGGGAGAGCTATATGAAACAAAGAGTTACTGACCACTGCTGAGAATGTAACAATGTTAGGCTTCAAATCAGGCGCTTCAAAACGAATAAAGGCACCCTTGTTACCCATCTGCAACACACAAATTACAGACCAACATTATACTCCTTCAGCACTGTAATCCAGATATGCTCAGGATATTTTGAAATTACTACAATGTGATAAAAAAATACAGGACCAACTCAAAAAAATAGCAGATTCTTCAATTTCCAAAAGAACAAGTTAGTCGGAAAACACGATCAGAATAAAAAAATATCAGCCACAACTAAATTACCTGATCACAGTAATTTGGGGCTGAAAATACAGTTATAAGTTTACCATCATGCTCAATTTCATAACCCTCATCCTTTACTTCATGAGATCTCACAACTAAATCTGTCAATTGAATAAAGCATATGAAGTCACTGACTTGAGAACAAAAAAAGATCATTCACTGGAGAAAAGAAACAATTGAAACTTACAGAAATATACCTAAGTTATTTTCCTGCAGAAACCTCTTTGTCACATCCCCACCAAACGCAAGACCAACGCCACGCTTGCTAGGACCTCTTCCTGGGTAAGGTTGTGGATCACTCCATAACAATTCACACATCAAACCTGATGAAATCCAGCTGAGTAAATATATGCCTAGCAATACAAATTAATAAAGCTATATAGAGAAACCTAATAGAAACATAATTCAAATGCTTTTTAACTTCATCTTGCTATGAACAATGGACAAAGTCATTCAGAGAGAAGACAAGCATATGGGTTGGGGGGGCAACAAACGCCACTCACCTTCCTCAGGTGGTTCACAAAACCGGTCAATTGCTCTTATCTCAGAGAGTTTCACCCCATCAACACTAAAGAGACCTCCGTGAACTACAAAAACCTTCTCATTTATTACATGGGCCAAAGGCAAACAGCAGAACACTTCTGCAAATAGTTCAACAAATTTTTCGCTCAATTTGGATCGGACCTCGCCCTCAAAACCGTATATCTTGTTCATGCCCTTGCTCTCGTGATTTCCTCTAGCGAGATATATGGCTGAAAGTAATATGAACAGGTCAAAAAGATATAATATCACGATTTAACAGATTTAACATTAAATTAAATGAAGACATTAAATAATCCACAAAAAATGTTAAAAAGTAATAAGCAGTTTACACATTTCCAGTATGAATTAAACATAGCTATGAATATGACTGCCATAACAAAAAATGCAGATAGCAAATTTTTATTTTTTATTTTTGGATAAGTAAACAAATTCATTAAAAGTGCAAGGGGTGCAACCCTAGTACACGACGAATTGCATAAAAATTGTGAACCAGAAGTGCTGAAATTAAATGACAGAAGGGCCCATAAACAGATGAAGAGTTTATGAAGGTTCACCTGAGGGAGACATGCACTTAAATGCAAACAAAGTGAGTATGACCTCCACAGAAAATGATCCTCTGTCGACAAAGTCACCATTGAATAGATATGGATTCTCATCCGAGGGAAGCCCATTAAGCTCAAAAATATTTAGGAGATCATAGAACTGCAGGCATTATAAAATATATAAATACCGAATTAGTGCGACAGAATCAAGGCAAAAAAAAGCCTTCAAGCAACATGAGGCAGTTTCACGAAATGACCTTACCAACATCATACATCTCAATATGAAGTATCAAACACAGAGCAAGTTAGAAGATTCCCACATCTCATATAATGAATAGCAACACTGATGCCTAAATCGAGTAGAAATATCTTAAATAACGAATTGACATAGAGAAAAGGCAGATGATACTTTGCAGGTGGGCCAATAGTCTTACTGGTCTATTTTTACCGGAAAATATTGATTAACGAAAGCATACAGGACTGTTCGAGTGCTCCCAAGACTCTTTCATGGAATTCCAACAATTTCTCCCACTTTAAATCAAATTGTATACAATCCGCAGTCAGAAATGCTAAAAGTGATAAGGCATCAAAGACAACTGCTTGGGGTTTTAAACATCTGAGTATTCGCATTGTTGGCCATAGAGTGATGGTGGTGGAGGTCTTGTATTTGCTTTGTTTGTTTGTTATGTTCTGAATCATATATAGTAACCAGTTTCTTTTATCATCTACAACTACGCATCATACAAATAATTGTTGCATTACCTAGCAGGCAACAGGCTAATGTTCAATGCAGTCCCATCTGTCATTTAATCCTGATCAGTTATCATTTGGCCTTTCTTCTGAAGAATGGCATTTTCAACATTAACTCAAAACCAAGCACCTATTCAAGTATTGTAAGGATACGAAGTTAATGTAACTACCTGACCGTGTACATCGCCGCAAACAGTGAAATGATTGCCATCAGGAACATTTATATCAACAAGAGAAGGCAAAGCTTGCAACATTTCTCTTGTTTGCAATACAATCTGATAGGCGTATCTACAATGTCAATACCAAAATTCAGAATGAAGAGATTAGAGGAATAATATTTGAACCACATTCATAAAACTGACTTATCACACTTGCTACACATACCGTTTATGTAAGCACTTCTGATTCTTGAAATCATCCATCATTTTCTTCACAAAATCTAGAGTAACTACATCTTCATCAATTCTTGCACCAGAATATTGTGGCTCCACATCTATGTTTGAAATGGAAAATAAATTTCATTAGGCCTGGGAGATAAAAGCAACTATATTAAAAATTATAAACTTCTAAATAATTGGTCTTTACTATCAAATCATGGTCAATTCAAAGCAATTCACAATTACGCACAAATTAAAAACTATAGTCAACTCTAACACAAAACTTTATCTTTATCACACTGCTCACGTCAGCTACACAAATCCTTACAAGGAAACTCCATGTAAGACTCTACTAATAGATCACTGTCAACCATGACTCGTTAGATAAAATTAAATTACATACCTCATAAGTAGCCTAATGCAAATGTGCAACAAAGCAAATCTCCGCAAATACACTACTCTAGGATAACATACCAACAGAAAAGGCTAACCTTTCCATTTGGTGCATAATGTCACACAGTTCTAAAAGAAAGGCATTAAATCTTTTTTTCACCCCTTGAACTATTATGAAACTGCATGATGGTTGGTAACATTTTCAAGGCAAAACACCAAATGAAGTGAATGACTTTACCGATTGCACTTTCTAAGTCCTAAGTGTAAAAAATTTCTGACTTTTGGAAATTATTAGATTGATGGCCATTCTTCTAGTACTTTATTGACTGTGAGCTCAAACCTAGGTCGCGTATTTGACCCTCATGAAAGACACCACCACTGCAGCTACCCCACCAACGTGCCCCAAGGACCACCAGCACCACCACCATTATTGCTACCACTGTGGCCAATGTTGTTCCCACTATCATCATCACTGCTGCCACAACTGCTACTGCCACTGCTGCTACAGCCACTTCAGTGGGCACTGATGATAAACTAGGGCCCGTTCCTATAATAATATATAAAATAGTAATAATTAATACTAAATAACCTTAGATAATATATACCTATAAATTATAGAAATACACACATTAATATCAATCAGACAAGCCTAGCAATAAGACCACCTCAGGGGACAGGAAAGAACTATTCAAAAGATACCTAAAGCCTAGACCCTGCATCCCACACCTAAGCCAACCTCATTTGTCTGGTTAAAAGTGATCCAATAGCCATCATCCCCCACCTCTCCATTCTCTCCATCCCTCGTACCATCTTTGAGGTGGGTGAATCTTCAAAGGGGGGTGTTTTGGTTGGGATAGGGGAAGGAGAGAATGGAGAGGTGGGGGATGATGGCTATTCCAAGTTTGTGCTTAGTGCGATGGGAGCCGCTCCCAGTCTGGGGATGTCTTTTGGGGGTGACAAGAAAAGACTCATGGCTCTATTTTCTGTCGTTGAAAAAGGTCGGTATCTTGAATATGGGGTTTCTGCTTCTAAACCAAAGGGGAGGAAGCTAAACATTTGGAATGCTCCATTAACTTTGATACTAGAGGCAGTGGCTCTAGCAGGGGTAAAGGCGGGACTGTTTTGCGGGTTTTGGGCTTTTTTGGGGTTTAGGGTTCTATTGTGGGAGTCTTAGCATTTCTCTTTTAGGGTTTCTCTCTCTCTCTCTCTCTCTCTCTCTCTCTCTCTTTTCCCTTTTTTTTGTGTTTTTTTTTTTTTTTTTTTGGAGTTCTCTTGTATACTTCCACTAGACAAAACCACAAATCCAACTTTAAATTGATTTCTCTATCAAAAATGGGTCCAAAGAACTCAACTAGAAGATATGCACACAAGCAAGAAACTATGCAAGTTGACCCACTGCTTAAGAGACCAATATAAGATCAACGCCACTACCAGTACTACCATTGCCTCCACATTTAACATCGGCACATTGAAAACCGCCAATGATTCTCAGAGTTCAATCTTCGACGAACAGGACAACCATTGCCACTAAATTGAAATTAGGAGTTTTTAAATCTTCACATTTATCCCAAGTTTAAGCGTCTGCAAGTGCAAAACCTCTAAAGGTATAATGCAAATATTTCCTGCCAGTAATAACTCATAGGATTTACTTTCCATACAACCTCAGCCCTCAAGATTATAAAAATTGCTACAGAAACCAAGCATCTAGATTATACATGTCTAACCCAAAATTGCATCATATTTGTTTTAACTCTTAAAAATCCAGCAGTACACCCTATTAGTAGCTTCACCAAGCAGCCATTTACTATCTTCCTCTAATGCCTTATAGCTGCTCCAACAAACACTAATGTGTTCAATATTTACCCTTCCCTGAATTTTCTAAAACATCCATTAATCAAGCATTTATGTTCATTATTTACATCAACAAAATAAAATGTCACCTATGATAGAATTGCTAAGAAATTCCAGAAACTTCATCGGCATCATTGTTCCAATACTCCAACCAATCTATACTAATAATGCTTTAACATATGCTACATTAGTAACAAGTGATACACAACATTCACACTAACTCATATTTGGAAATCCATTGCAGCATAGAAACTAATATTATTGCAATAGTTAAT